>NC_134108.1:114067500-114247105 GCF_040939455.1 Microcebus murinus
GTGAACTCAACAGGCCCGCCCGGTGCGGGTCAGCGCCGGCGCGGGGCCTGGGGCGGGAGGAGGCGGCGGGAAAGCGCAGAGAGGCTCGGCTTCTTGAGCGGGGCAGGGGCGCCCTCCGCCGTCTAGGGCCACACCACCCTGAACGCGCCCGATCTCGTCTGGTCTCGGAAGCTAAGCAGGGTCGGGCCTGGTTAGTACTTGGATGGGAGACCGCCTGGGAATACCGGGTGCCGTAGGCTTCTTCTTTTTTTTTTTTTTTTTTTTTGTTTTGCCTCTTGTTCTGTCCCCTCTCTGGGAGCGAGGCGGCGGCCCGGGGCGGGGGTCACCCCCACCCTCAGCGCCCGCCGCGGTGCCTGGCGCCCCAGCCCGCACCGTGGGGCCTCCTCTTGTCCCAAGCCGCGACACCGCCGTCACGCGGCAGCATGCGTGGCTTCTGGACTGTCAGGTCTCAGACCAAAGGTCTGCTCCGTGGGAACCGACACGCTGGAGGAAACCTTGAGAGTCTGAGAGGGGAGGGAGTTCCAGAAGAAGGCCAGGATGTCATTTTGAGGGAGTATGTGACCAGAACTCGTCCCGTTGCTTTTGGGGTTCTATGGGCTACACGTAGGAATCTTTGGTGGTGGCACCTGATGTTGGGGGATCCGGAGTCACACCCAGACCTGCCCCACAGGCCTCCTTTTACTTTTCTCTTCGGATTCATTATGTTTAAAAAGTGTCTCTTATCTCTATGATTGCATTTTCTTTTCTCTCTCTTTTCAAGCAGATGATGGGAGTCCAAGTATTAAGGTGACATGTGTTGCCCGTGCCCCCCTCCCCCCTGTGTTCTTATTCATTAACCTCTGATGTTGTTCCAGCGTATTGTGGGGGTACCAATGTTAAGGTCGGGTACGTTGCCCTCTCCCAGCCTCCCCCCTCGGGTCAGAGCCTCAAGTGCGCCCATCCCCCAGTCGGTGCGCACCCACCCCATTCCTAATGGAGGTGTATGCCCATCCCCTCCCCCCACCCGCCCGACACCCACCCGATGAAGGTGATTCCTCTGTGTCCACTTGGGTGTCCGTCGGTTCGTACCCATTTGCTGGTGAGCGCGAGCACGTGGTGCTCGTGTGTCCATTCTTGGGCTACCTGGCTTACTGGAACGGGTTCCAGCTCTGGCCAGGAGAACCACGAGAGGTGCCCTCTCACCGCTGCTCCTCCTAGCTGAATAGCACTCCGTGGTGTCCACGCGCCACATTTCATTTACGCACTCGTGGGTCGATGGGCACTCGGGTCGCTTCCAGGTCTTTGCGATTGTGACTTGTGCCCTGACTCTAACCCTAACCCTTACCCAGCCCCGTCTCCTCCTCGGCCCCTGCCTGACTGACTCCTTCCCGCCCGGCCTGTCACCTGTCACCGTCCTCTGCCCCTGCCTGACACGCTCCTCCCCGCCCGGGCCGTCACCGTCCTCGGCCCCTGCCTGACGGGGCTCCTCCGTCGCCTGGGCCTTCCAAGGGCTTGGTGTGGACGCTGGTTCCAGGACGCCCTCCCAGGAACCCGGTAGCAGGGCGGCCGCAGCGTCTCGCGCCACCCAACCGTCCGCCGGCCGGCGGCCGTCGCTAAGTGGCCTGCGGGGGACGTGCCCCCACTGTGGGGCGGGCGCCCAGCCTGGTGTCTTCTCTGAGGCCCCGTGGCTGCTTTTCCCCCCCCCGCAAGGGGAGAGCCGCGGAGGTGGGGACCGCCTCCTCGTGGGGACGTACACCCAGCTCTCCACGTCGGATTCCGGGGCTCTCTGTCCTGCCAGAAGGCCCAGCTGGCCTGCGGGTCCTTAGAGTGGCAAAAACATCCGAAAACTGAGATTGAGGGTCCGGTGGTTGTCTGCACTTTTGTGCTGGGCACCCCAGGGAGGCCCGGGGGCTGGCTGGACAACGCGGTCTGCTGGGCGGGGGGGGGGTTTGGAGGAGCAACTGATGCCCTTTGCACTTTGGGTAGCAAGTGTCTGAGGTGTCTCTGAGCCCTGCGCCATGTCGGGGGTGGGGGTGGGAGGTCGGGGGGGGGGTGGAGGAGCAGGAGGAGGAGGAGGAGGAGGAGGTGGGAAGGGCCGTGGCCTGCAGTCGTGTTCCCGGGGTGGCTTCTTCCACAGGCTGCTTGGCCTGGGCTCCCTGCACCTGGGCCTTTGGAGGACTGGCCCTGTGCTTGCCAACGCTTCCCCTGCAGGGACCCAGAGCTGGGAGGTTGCATCTCTCAGCCCTGGGTCGGGCAGAGCCCCAGCGGGCCATGCCCACAACCTCTCTCAGCACGGGTCCCCCAGAAGGCTCCTTTGGGACCAGGATTCTCTTGCGGGTGACTCTTTAAGGTCTGGCCCCTGGATGGAGGGGCACCAGGAGTAGAGGAGCAGGAAGGGGAAGGGGGTGGCCGTGCGAGGGGACACTTTCAGGCCAAGTCCCAGCTTCAGCCTGATCCTCCTGGGAACCCCGGGGTGTACGTCACACCTCCTGGTTGTCCCGCTCTGAGACAAGGAGCCGGGCTTCGCATTCCCCCAGCAGCCAGTCGTGGGCTGAGGACACCTGGGGCGTTGGGAACTCCCTGGCTTCTCCTTGGCTTAACATCTGGAGCTGCTTGTGAATCGCGCCGCCACACACACCCGAGTGCAGGTGTCTTCTGCACAGACTGCGGGCCTCGCTCTTCTGAATGCCGCTAGCTCGCCACCCACCCACGGGTGAACCTGGTCAGGGTATTTTCTCTCGGGGGCAGACTCTGATCCTGGCGGGCTACCGGTGTCTCTGTTTGCTCGTTTCTTTCTTCCATTTCGGGAAAGGCTTCCTTACTGGGTGTGGAAATCTCCTATGCCTTTCCTCGCCTATTCTGTCAGCTTTAAAATTCTCTTTCAGTTGCCACCCTCACAGATGGATTAGGAAACTCTTTCCGGTGCACTCATTAGTGAAATGACCTCAATGAAGCTGGAATCCAATATCTAATCGCCGATTTTTAGCGAGTCCACACGCCAGGGGGGTCGGGGTCCAATGCAGCCCCGGCCAGGCCCAGGCCCCTTGGACTGGGCCACAGGAGGACACAGAGGAGGGTCCCGGCCCCCACGGTCGCGTTGCCGGCAGTTCTCCAAGGGCTTGGGCGTTTTCCAGAGGTAGGAGATGGAGGGGACTGATTTCTTCAGCGCCCCACTAACCACGCCACCCCACCCATGGGACACATCCCTAGAGAGAGAGAGAGACGCCCCATACACTCGCTCCCCTCCCCCATGCGCTGTGCCCCAGCCCGGGCCCGGGGGAATAGGCGGCAGCCCACCCACAGGGTGGGGGGCGCAGCTGAAAGGGGTTGTCGGGGAGGGCGGCCCCTGCCTGGGGTCAAAGGGCGGGCGACCCGCGCGTGCCCAATCGGCGGCGGCGGCGGCGGCGGCGGGGGCGGCCACGAGCTGGGGGTGGGCCAGGCGAGGAGAGGAAGGGGGCTGGAAGGTCTCCACCTTGGCGAGTCCAGCCGTGGAGGCGCATCTTGTGTGAGTGTGAGTGAGTGAGTGTGAGTGTGAGTGTGTGTGTGTGTGTGTGTGTGTGTATAGAGAGACAGCCCCCCACCCCGGCCCGCCGCTCCCTGCCCGCCCCGCCCCGCCCCGCCTGTCACCCCCGTCCCTCGGAGCCCGCCGGACCCGGCCGGTGAACTCAACAGGCCCGCCCGGTGCGGGTCAGCGCCGGCGCGGGGCCTGGGGCGGGAGGAGGCGGCGGGGAAGCGCAGAGAGGCTCGGCTTCTTGAGCGGGGCAGGGGCGCCCTCCGCCGTCTAGGGCCACACCACCCTGAACGCGCCCGATCTCGTCTGGTCTCGGAAGCTAAGCAGGGTCGGGCCTGGTTAGTACTAGGATGGGAGACCGCCTGGGAATACCGGGTGCCGTAGGCTTCTTCTTTTTTTTTTTTTTTTTTTGTTTTGCCTCTTGTTCTGTCCCCTCTCTGGGAGCGAGGCGGCGGCCCGGGGCGGGGGTCACCCCCACCCTCAGCGCCCGCCGCGGTGCCTGGCGCCCCAGCCCGCACCGTGGGGCCTCCTCTTGTCCCAAGCCGCGACACCGCCGTCACGCGGCAGCATGCGTGGCTTCTGGACTGTCAGGTCTCAGACCAAAGGTCTGCTCCGTGGGAACCGACACGCTGGAGGAAACCTTGAGAGTCTGAGAGGGGAGGGAGTTCCAGAAGAAGGCCAGGATGTCATTTTGAGGGAGTATGTGACCAGAACTCGTCCCGTTGCTTTTGGGGTTCTATGGGCTACACGTAGGAATCTTTGGTGGTGGCACCTGATGTTGGGGGATCCGGAGTCACACCCAGACCTGCCCCACAGGCCTCCTTTTACTTTTCTCTTCGGATTCATTATGTTTAAAAAGTGTCTCTTATCTCTATGATTGCATTTTCTTTTCTCTCTCTTTTCAAGCAGATGATGGGAGTCCAAGTATTAAGGTGACATGTGTTGCCCGTGCCCCCCTCCCCCCTGTGTTCTTATTCATTAACCTCTGATGTTGTTCCAGCGTATTGTGGGGGTACCAATGTTAAGGTCGGGTACGTTGCCCTCTCCCAGCCTCCCCCCTCGGGTCAGAGCCTCAAGTGCGCCCATCCCCCAGTCGGTGCGCACCCACCCCATTCCTAATGGAGGTGTATGCCCATCCCCTCCCCCCACCCGCCCGACACCCACCCGATGAAGGTGATTCCTCTGTGTCCACTTGGGTGTCCGTCGGTTCGTACCCATTTGCTGGTGAGCGCGAGCACGTGGTGCTCGTGTGTCCATTCTTGGGCTACCTGGCTTACTGGAACGGGTTCCAGCTCTGGCCAGGAGAACCACGAGAGGTGCCCTCTCACCGCTGCTCCTCCTAGCTGAATAGCACTCCGTGGTGTCCACGCGCCACATTTCATTTACGCACTCGTGGGTCGATGGGCACTCGGGTCGCTTCCAGGTCTTTGCGATTGTGACTTGTGCCCTGACTCTAACCCTAACCCTTACCCAGCCCCGTCTCCTCCTCGGCCCCTGCCTGACTGACTCCTTCCCGCCCGGCCTGTCACCTGTCACCGTCCTCTGCCCCTGCCTGACACGCTCCTCCCCGCCCGGGCCGTCACCGTCCTCGGCCCCTGCCTGACGGGGCTCCTCCGTCGCCTGGGCCTTCCAAGGGCTTGGTGTGGACGCTGGTTCCAGGACGCCCTCCCAGGAACCCGGTAGCAGGGCGGCCGCAGCGTCTCGCGCCACCCAACCGTCCGCCGGCCGGCGGCCGTCGCTAAGTGGCCTGCGGGGGACGTGCCCCCACTGTGGGGCGGGCGCCCAGCCTGGTGTCTTCTCTGAGGCCCCGTGGCTGCTTTTCCCCCCCCCGCAAGGGGAGAGCCGCGGAGGTGGGGACCGCCTCCTCGTGGGGACGTACACCCAGCTCTCCACGTCGGATTCCGGGGCTCTCTGTCCTGCCAGAAGGCCCAGCTGGCCTGCGGGTCCTTAGAGTGGCAAAAACATCCGAAAACTGAGATTGAGGGTCCGGTGGTTGTCTGCACTTTTGTGCTGGGCACCCCAGGGAGGCCCGGGGGCTGGCTGGACAACGCGGTCTGCTGGGCGGGGGGGGGGTTTGGAGGAGCAACTGATGCCCTTTGCACTTTGGGTAGCAAGTGTCTGAGGTGTCTCTGAGCCCTGCGCCATGTCGGGGGTGGGGGTGGGAGGTCGGGGGGGGGTGGAGGAGCAGGAGGAGGAGGAGGAGGAGGAGGTGGGAAGGGCCGTGGCCTGCAGTCGTGTTCCCGGGGTGGCTTCTTCCACAGGCTGCTTGGCCTGGGCTCCCTGCACCTGGGCCTTTGGAGGACTGGCCCTGTGCTTGCCAACGCTTCCCCTGCAGGGACCCAGAGCTGGGAGGTTGCATCTCTCAGCCCTGGGTCGGGCAGAGCCCCAGCGGGCCATGCCCACAACCTCTCTCAGCACGGGTCCCCCAGAAGGCTCCTTTGGGACCAGGATTCTCTTGCGGGTGACTCTTTAAGGTCTGGCCCCTGGATGGAGGGGCACCAGGAGTAGAGGAGCAGGAAGGGGAAGGGGGTGGCCGTGCGAGGGGACACTTTCAGGCCAAGTCCCAGCTTCAGCCTGATCCTCCTGGGAACCCCGGGGTGTACGTCACACCTCCTGGTTGTCCCGCTCTGAGACAAGGAGCCGGGCTTCGCATTCCCCCAGCAGCCAGTCGTGGGCTGAGGACACCTGGGGCGTTGGGAACTCCCTGGCTTCTCCTTGGCTTAACATCTGGAGCTGCTTGGGAATCGCGCCGCCACACACACCCGAGTGCAGGTGTCTTCTGCACAGACTGCGGGCCTCGCTCTTCTGAATGCCGCTAGCTCGCCACCCACCCACGGGTGAACCTGGTCAGGGTACTTTCTCTCGGGGGCAGACTCTGATCCTGGCGGGCTACCGGTGTCTCTGTTTGCTCGTTTCTTTCTTCCATTTCGGGAAAGGCTTCCTTACTGGGTGTGGAAATCTCCTATGCCTTTCCTCGCCTATTCTGTCAGCTTTAAAATTCTCTTTCAGTTGCCACCCTCACAGATGGATTAGGAAACTCTTTCCGGTGCACTCATTAGTGAAATGACCTCAATGAAGCTGGAATCCAATATCTAATCGCCGATTTTTAGCGAGTCCACACGCCAGGGGGGTCGGGGTCCAATGCAGCCCCGGCCAGGCCCAGGCCCCTTGGACTGGGCCACAGGAGGACACAGAGGAGGGTCCCGGCCCCCACGGTCGCGTTGCCGGCAGTTCTCCAAGGGCTTGGGCGTTTTCCAGAGGTAGGAGATGGAGGGGACTGATTTCTTCAGCGCCCCACTAACCACGCCACCCCACCCATGGGACACATCCCTAGAGAGAGAGAGAGACGCCCCATACACTCGCTCCCCTCCCCCATGCGCTGTGCCCCAGCCCGGGCCCGGGGGAATAGGCGGCAGCCCACCCACAGGGTGGGGGGCGCAGCTGAAAGGGGTTGTCGGGGAGGGCGGCCCCTGCCTGGGGTCAAAGGGCGGGCGACCCGCGCGCGTGCGCAATCGGCGGCGGCGGCGGGGGCGGCCACGAGCTGGGGGTGGGCCAGGCGAGGAGAGGAAGGGGGCTGGAAGGTCTCCACCTTGGCGAGTCCAGCCGTGGAGGCGCATCTTGTGTGAGTGTGAGTGAGTGAGTGTGAGTGTGAGTGTGTGTGTGTGTGTGTGTGTGT
This sequence comes from Microcebus murinus, assembly GCF_040939455.1. NCBI lineage: Eukaryota > Metazoa > Chordata > Mammalia > Primates > Cheirogaleidae > Microcebus > Microcebus murinus. The sequence continues at coordinate 114,074,667 of NC_134108.1, forward strand.
GTATAGAGAGACAGCCCCCCACCCCGGCCCGCCGCTCCCTGCCCGCCCCGCCCCACCCCGCCTGTCACCCCCGTCCCTCGGAGCCCGCCGGACCCGGCCGGTGAACTCAACAGGCCCGCCCGGTGCGGGTCAGCGCCGGCGCGGGGCCTGGGGCGGGAGGAGGCGGCGGGAAAGCGCAGAGAGGCTCGGCTTCTTGAGCGGGGCAGGGGCGCCCTCCGCCGTCTAGGGCCACACCACCCTGAACGCGCCCGATCTCGTCTGGTCTCGGAAGCTAAGCAGGGTCGGGCCTGGTTAGTACTTGGATGGGAGACCGCCTGGGAATACCGGGTGCCGTAGGCTTCTTCTTTTTTTTTTTTTTTTTTTTGTTTTGCCTCTTGTTCTGTCCCCTCTCTGGGAGCGAGGCGGCGGCCCGGGGCGGGGGTCACCCCCACCCTCAGCGCCCGCCGCGGTGCCTGGCGCCCCAGCCCGCACCGTGGGGCCTCCTCTTGTCCCAAGCCGCGACACCGCCGTCACGCGGCAGCATGCGTGGCTTCTGGACTGTCAGGTCTCAGACCAAAGGTCTGCTCCGTGGGAACCGACACGCTGGAGGAAACCTTGAGAGTCTGAGAGGGGAGGGAGTTCCAGAAGAAGGCCAGGATGTCATTTTGAGGGAGTATGTGACCAGAACTCGTCCCGTTGCTTTTGGGGTTCTATGGGCTACACGTAGGAATCTTTGGTGGTGGCACCTGATGTTGGGGGATCCGGAGTCACACCCAGACCTGCCCCACAGGCCTCCTTTTACTTTTCTCTTCGGATTCATTATGTTTAAAAAGTGTCTCTTATCTCTATGATTGCATTTTCTTTTCTCTCTCTTTTCAAGCAGATGATGGGAGTCCAAGTATTAAGGTGACATGTGTTGCCCGTGCCCCCCTCCCCCCTGTGTTCTTATTCATTAACCTCTGATGTTGTTCCAGCGTATTGTGGGGGTACCAATGTTAAGGTCGGGTACGTTGCCCTCTCCCAGCCTCCCCCCTCGGGTCAGAGCCTCAAGTGCGCCCATCCCCCAGTCGGTGCGCACCCACCCCATTCCTAATGGAGGTGTATGCCCATCCCCTCCCCCCACCCGCCCGACACCCACCCGATGAAGGTGATTCCTCTGTGTCCACTTGGGTGTCCGTCGGTTCGTACCCATTTGCTGGTGAGCGCGAGCACGTGGTGCTCGTGTGTCCATTCTTGGGCTACCTGGCTTACTGGAACGGGTTCCAGCTCTGGCCAGGAGAACCACGAGAGGTGCCCTCTCACCGCTGCTCCTCCTAGCTGAATAGCACTCCGTGGTGTCCACGCGCCACATTTCATTTACGCACTCGTGGGTCGATGGGCACTCGGGTCGCTTCCAGGTCTTTGCGATTGTGACTTGTGCCCTGACTCTAACCCTAACCCTTACCCAGCCCCGTCTCCTCCTCGGCCCCTGCCTGACTGACTACTTCCCGCCCGCCCTGTCACCTGTCACCGTCCTCTGCCCCTGCCTGACACGCTCCTCCCCGCCCGGGCCGTCACCGTCCTCGGCCCCTGCCTGACGGGGCTCCTCCGTCGCCTGGGCCTTCCAAGGGCTTGGTGTGGACGCTGGTTCCAGGACGCCCTCCCAGGAACCCGGTAGCAGGGCGGCCGCAGCGTCTCGCGCCACCCAACCGTCCGCCGGCCGGCGGCCGTCGCTAAGTGGCCTGCGGGGGACGTGCCCCCACTGTGGGGCGGGCGCCCAGCCTGGTGTCTTCTCTGAGGCCCCGTGGCTGCTTTTCCCCCCCCGCAAGGGGAGAGCCGCGGAGGTGGGGACCGCCTCCTCGTGGGGACGTACACCCAGCTCTCCACGTCGGATTCCGGGGCTCTCTGTCCTGCCAGAAGGCCCAGCTGGCCTGCGGGTCCTTAGAGTGGCAAAAACATCCGAAAACTGAGATTGAGGGTCCGGTGGTTGTCTGCACTTTTGTGCTGGGCACCCCAGGGAGGCCCGGGGGCTGGCTGGACAACGCGGTCTGCTGGGCGGGGGGGGGGTTTGGAGGAGCAACTGATGCCCTTTGCACTTTGGGTAGCAAGTGTCTGAGGTGTCTCTGAGCCCTGCGCCATGTCGGGGGTGGGGGTGGGAGGTCGGGGGGGGGTGGAGGAGCAGGAGGAGGAGGAGGAGGAGGAGGTGGGAAGGGCCGTGGCCTGCAGTCGTGTTCCCGGGGTGGCTTCTTCCACAGGCTGCTTGGCCTGGGCTCCCTGCACCTGGGCCTTTGGAGGACTGGCCCTGTGCTTGCCAACGCTTCCCCTGCAGGGACCCAGAGCTGGGAGGTTGCATCTCTCAGCCCTGGGTCGGGCAGAGCCCCAGCGGGCCATGCCCACAACCTCTCTCAGCACGGGTCCCCCAGAAGGCTCCTTTGGGACCAGGATTCTCTTGCGGGTGACTCTTTAAGGTCTGGCCCCTGGATGGAGGGGCACCAGGAGTAGAGGAGCAGGAAGGGGAAGGGGGTGGCCGTGCGAGGGGACACTTTCAGGCCAAGTCCCAGCTTCAGCCTGATCCTCCTGGGAACCCCGGGGTGTACGTCACACCTCCTGGTTGTCCCGCTCTGAGACAAGGAGCCGGGCTTCGCATTCCCCCAGCAGCCAGTCGTGGGCTGAGGACACCTGGGGCGTTGGGAACTCCCTGGCTTCTCCTTGGCTTAACATCTGGAGCTGCTTGTGAATCGCGCCGCCACACACACCCGAGTGCAGGTGTCTTCTGCACAGACTGCGGGCCTCGCTCTTCTGAATGCCGCTAGCTCGCCACCCACCCACGGGTGAACCTGGTCAGGGTACTTTCTCTCGGGGGCAGACTCTGATCCTGGCGGGCTACCGGTGTCTCTGTTTGCTCGTTTCTTTCTTCCATTTCGGGAAAGGCTTCCTTACTGGGTGTGGAAATCTCCTATGCCTTTCCTCGCCTATTCTGTCAGCTTTAAAATTCTCTTTCAGTTGCCACCCTCACAGATGGATTAGGAAACTCTTTCCGGTGCACTCATTAGTGAAATGACCTCAATGAAGCTGGAATCCAATATCTAATCGCCGATTTTTAGCGAGTCCACACGCCAGGGGGGTCGGGGTCCAATGCAGCCCCGGCCAGGCCCAGGCCCCTTGGACTGGGCCACAGGAGGACACAGAGGAGGGTCCCGGCCCCCACGGTCGCGTTGCCGGCAGTTCTCCAAGGGCTTGGGCGTTTTCCAGAGGTAGGAGATGGAGGGGACTGATTTCTTCAGCGCCCCACTAACCACGCCACCCCACCCATGGGACACATCCCTAGAGAGAGAGAGAGACGCCCCATACACTCGCTCCCCTCCCCCATGCGCTGTGCCCCAGCCCGGGCCCGGGGGAATAGGCGGCAGCCCACCCACAGGGTGGGGGGCGCAGCTGAAAGGGGTTGTCGGGGAGGGCGGCCCCTGCCTGGGGTCAAAGGGCGGGCGACCCGCGCGCGTGCGCAATCGGCGGCGGCGGCGGGGGCGGCCACGAGCTGGGGGTGGGCCAGGCGAGGAGAGGAAGGGGGCTGGAAGGTCTCCACCTTGGCGAGTCCAGCCGTGGAGGCGCATCTTGTGTGAGTGTGAGTGAGTGAGTGTGAGTGTGAGTGTGTGTGTGTGTGTGTGTGTGTGTATAGAGAGACAGCCCCCCACCCCGGCCCGCCGCTCCCTGCCCGCCCCGCCCCGCCCCGCCTGTCACCCCCGTCCCTCGGAGCCCGCCGGACCCGGCCGGTGAACTCAACAGGCCCGCCCGGTGCGGGTCAGCGCCGGCGCGGGGCCTGGGGCGGGAGGAGGCGGCGGGGAAGCGCAGAGAGGCTCGGCTTCTTGAGCGGGGCAGGGGCGCCCTCCGCCGTCTAGGGCCACACCACCCTGAACGCGCCCGATCTCGTCTGGTCTCGGAAGCTAAGCAGGGTCGGGCCTGGTTAGTACTTGGATGGGAGACCGCCTGGGAATACCGGGTGCCGTAGGCTTCTTCTTTTTTTTTTTTTTTTTTTTGTTTTGCCTCTTGTTCTGTCCCCTCTCTGGGAGCGAGGCGGCGGCCCGGGGCGGGGGTCACCCCCACCCTCAGCGCCCGCCGCGGTGCCTGGCGCCCCAGCCCGCACCGTGGGGCCTCCTCTTGTCCCAAGCCGCGACACCGCCGTCACGCGGCAGCATGCGTGGCTTCTGGACTGTCAGGTCTCAGACCAAAGGTCTGCTCCGTGGGAACCGACACGCTGGAGGAAACCTTGAGAGTCTGAGAGGGGAGGGAGTTCCAGAAGAAGGCCAGGATGTCATTTTGAGGGAGTATGTGACCAGAACTCGTCCCGTTGCTTTTGGGGTTCTATGGGCTACACGTAGGAATCTTTGGTGGTGGCACCTGATGTTGGGGGATCCGGAGTCACACCCAGACCTGCCCCACAGGCCTCCTTTTACTTTTCTCTTCGGATTCATTATGTTTAAAAAGTGTCTCTTATCTCTATGATTGCATTTTCTTTTCTCTCTCTTTTCAAGCAGATGATGGGAGTCCAAGTATTAAGGTGACATGTGTTGCCCGTGCCCCCCTCCCCCCTGTGTTCTTATTCATTAACCTCTGATGTTGTTCCAGCGTATTGTGGGGGTACCAATGTTAAGGTCGGGTACGTTGCCCTCTCCCAGCCTCCCCCCTCGGGTCAGAGCCTCAAGTGCGCCCATCCCCCAGTCGGTGCGCACCCACCCCATTCCTAATGGAGGTGTATGCCCATCCCCTCCCCCCACCCGCCCGACACCCACCCGATGAAGGTGATTCCTCTGTGTCCACTTGGGTGTCCGTCGGTTCGTACCCATTTGCTGGTGAGCGCGAGCACGTGGTGCTCGTGTGTCCATTCTTGGGCTACCTGGCTTACTGGAACGGGTTCCAGCTCTGGCCAGGAGAACCACGAGAGGTGCCCTCTCACCGCTGCTCCTCCTAGCTGAATAGCACTCCGTGGTGTCCACGCGCCACATTTCATTTACGCACTCGTGGGTCGATGGGCACTCGGGTCGCTTCCAGGTCTTTGCGATTGTGACTTGTGCCCTGACTCTAACCCTAACCCTTACCCAGCCCCGTCTCCTCCTCGGCCCCTGCCTGACTGACTCCTTCCCGCCCGCCCTGTCACCTGTCACCGTCCTCTGCCCCTGCCTGACACGCTCCTCCCCGCCCGGGCCGTCACCGTCCTCGGCCCCTGCCTGACGGGGCTCCTCCGTCGCCTGGGCCTTCCAAGGGCTTGGTGTGGACGCTGGTTCCAGGACGCCCTCCCAGGAACCCGGTAGCAGGGCGGCCGCAGCGTCTCGCGCCACCCAACCGTCCGCCGGCCGGCGGCCGTCGCTAAGTGGCCTGCGGGGGACGTGCCCCCACTGTGGGGCGGGCGCCCAGCCTGGTGTCTTCTCTGAGGCCCCGTGGCTGCTTTTCCCCCCCCGCAAGGGGAGAGCCGCGGAGGTGGGGACCGCCTCCTCGTGGGGACGTACACCCAGCTCTCCACGTCGGATTCCGGGGCTCTCTGTCCTGCCAGAAGGCCCAGCTGGCCTGCGGGTCCTTAGAGTGGCAAAAACATCCGAAAACTGAGATTGAGGGTCCGGTGGTTGTCTGCACTTTTGTGCTGGGCACCCCAGGGAGGCCCGGGGGCTGGCTGGACAACGCGGTCTGCTGGGCGGGGGGGGGGTTTGGAGGAGCAACTGATGCCCTTTGCACTTTGGGTAGCAAGTGTCTGAGGTGTCTCTGAGCCCTGCGCCATGTCGGGGGTGGGGGTGGGAGGTCGGGGGGGGGTGGAGGAGCAGGAGGAGGAGGAGGAGGAGGAGGTGGGAAGGGCCGTGGCCTGCAGTCGTGTTCCCGGGGTGGCTTCTTCCACAGGCTGCTTGGCCTGGGCTCCCTGCACCTGGGCCTTTGGAGGACTGGCCCTGTGCTTGCCAACGCTTCCCCTGCAGGGACCCAGAGCTGGGAGGTTGCATCTCTCAGCCCTGGGTCGGGCAGAGCCCCAGCGGGCCATGCCCACAACCTCTCTCAGCACGGGTCCCCCAGAAGGCTCCTTTGGGACCAGGATTCTCTTGCGGGTGACTCTTTAAGGTCTGGCCCCTGGATGGAGGGGCACCAGGAGTAGAGGAGCAGGAAGGGGAAGGGGGTGGCCGTGCGAGGGGACACTTTCAGGCCAAGTCCCAGCTTCAGCCTGATCCTCCTGGGAACCCCGGGGTGTACGTCACACCTCCTGGTTGTCCCGCTCTGAGACAAGGAGCCGGGCTTCGCATTCCCCCAGCAGCCAGTCGTGGGCTGAGGACACCTGGGGCGTTGGGAACTCCCTGGCTTCTCCTTGGCTTAACATCTGGAGCTGCTTGTGAATCGCGCCGCCACACACACCCGAGTGCAGGTGTCTTCTGCACAGACTGCGGGCCTCGCTCTTCTGAATGCCGCTAGCTCGCCACCCACCCACGGGTGAACCTGGTCAGGGTACTTTCTCTCGGGGGCAGACTCTGATCCTGGCGGGCTACCGGTGTCTCTGTTTGCTCGTTTCTTTCTTCCATTTCGGGAAAGGCTTCCTTACTGGGTGTGGAAATCTCCTATGCCTTTCCTCGCCTATTCTGTCAGCTTTAAAATTCTCTTTCAGTTGCCACCCTCACAGATGGATTAGGAAACTCTTTCCGGTGCACTCATTAGTGAAATGACCTCAATGAAGCTGGAATCCAATATCTAATCGCCGATTTTTAGCGAGTCCACACGCCAGGGGGGTCGGGGTCCAATGCAGCCCCGGCCAGGCCCAGGCCCCTTGGACTGGGCCACAGGAGGACACAGAGGAGGGTCCCGGCCCCCACGGTCGCGTTGCCGGCAGTTCTCCAAGGGCTTGGGCGTTTTCCAGAGGTAGGAGATGGAGGGGACTGATTTCTTCAGCGCCCCACTAACCACGCCACCCCACCCATGGGACACATCCCTAGAGAGAGAGAGAGACGCCCCATACACTCGCTCCCCTCCCCCATGCGCTGTGCCCCAGCCCGGGCCCGGGGGAATAGGCGGCAGCCCACCCACAGGGTGGGGGGCGCAGCTGAAAGGGGTTGTCGGGGAGGGCGGCCCCTGCCTGGGGTCAAAGGGCGGGCGACCCGCGCGTGCCCAATCGGCGGCGGCGGCGGCGGCGGCCACGAGCTGGGGGTGGGCCAGGCGAGGAGAGGAAGGGGGCTGGAAGGTCTCCACCTTGGCGAGTCCAGCCGTGGAGGCGCATCTTGTGTGAGTGTGAGTGAGTGAGTGTGAGTGTGAGTGTGTGTGTGTGTGTGTGTGTGTGTATAGAGAGACAGCCCCCCACCCCGGCCCGCCGCTCCCTGCCCGCCCCGCCCCGCCCCGCCTGTCACCCCCGTCCCTCGGAGCCCGCCGGACCCGGCCGGTGAACTCAACAGGCCCGCCCGGTGCGGGTCAGCGCCGGCGCGGGGCCTGGGGCGGGAGGAGGCGGCGGGGAAGCGCAGAGAGGCTCGGCTTCTTGAGCGGGGCAGGGGCGCCCTCCGCCGTCTAGGGCCACACCACCCTGAACGCGCCCGATCTCGTCTGGTCTCGGAAGCTAAGCAGGGTCGGGCCTGGTTAGTACTTGGATGGGAGACCGCCTGGGAATACCGGGTGCCGTAGGCTTCTTCTTTTTTTTTTTTTTTTTTTTGTTTTGCCTCTTGTTCTGTCCCCTCTCTGGGAGCGAGGCGGCGGCCCGGGGCGGGGGTCACCCCCACCCTCAGCGCCCGCCGCGGTGCCTGGCGCCCCAGCCCGCACCGTGGGGCCTCCTCTTGTCCCAAGCCGCGACACCGCCGTCACGCGGCAGCATGCGTGGCTTCTGGACTGTCAGGTCTCAGACCAAAGGTCTGCTCCGTGGGAACCGACACGCTGGAGGAAACCTTGAGAGTCTGAGAGGGGAGGGAGTTCCAGAAGAAGGCCAGGATGTCATTTTGAGGGAGTATGTGACCAGAACTCGTCCCGTTGCTTTTGGGGTTCTATGGGCTACACGTAGGAATCTTTGGTGGTGGCACCTGATGTTGGGGGATCCGGAGTCACACCCAGACCTGCCCCACAGGCCTCCTTTTACTTTTCTCTTCGGATTCATTATGTTTAAAAAGTGTCTCTTATCTCTATGATTGCATTTTCTTTTCTCTCTCTTTTCAAGCAGATGATGGGAGTCCAAGTATTAAGGTGACATGTGTTGCCCGTGCCCCCCTCCCCCCTGTGTTCTTATTCATTAACCTCTGATGTTGTTCCAGCGTATTGTGGGGGTACCAATGTTAAGGTCGGGTACGTTGCCCTCTCCCAGCCTCCCCCCTCGGGTCAGAGCCTCAAGTGCGCCCATCCCCCAGTCGGTGCGCACCCACCCCATTCCTAATGGAGGTGTATGCCCATCCCCTCCCCCCACCCGCCCGACACCCACCCGATGAAGGTGATTCCTCTGTGTCCACTTGGGTGTCCGTCGGTTCGTACCCATTTGCTGGTGAGCGCGAGCACGTGGTGCTCGTGTGTCCATTCTTGGGCTACCTGGCTTACTGGAACGGGTTCCAGCTCTGGCCAGGAGAACCACGAGAGGTGCCCTCTCACCGCTGCTCCTCCTAGCTGAATAGCACTCCGTGGTGTCCACGCGCCACATTTCATTTACGCACTCGTGGGTCGATGGGCACTCGGGTCGCTTCCAGGTCTTTGCGATTGTGACTTGTGCCCTGACTCTAACCCTAACCCTTACCCAGCCCCGTCTCCTCCTCGGCCCCTGCCTGACTGACTCCTTCCCGCCCGGCCTGTCACCTGTCACCGTCCTCTGCCCCTGCCTGACACGCTCCTCCCCGCCCGGGCCGTCACCGTCCTCGGCCCCTGCCTGACGGGGCTCCTCCGTCGCCTGGGCCTTCCAAGGGCTTGGTGTGGACGCTGGTTCCAGGACGCCCTCCCAGGAACCCGGTAGCAGGGCGGCCGCAGCGTCTCGCGCCACCCAACCGTCCGCCGGCCGGCGGCCGTCGCTAAGTGGCCTGCGGGGGACGTGCCCCCACTGTGGGGCGGGCGCCCAGCCTGGTGTCTTCTCTGAGGCCCCGTGGCTGCTTTTCCCCCCCCGCAAGGGGAGAGCCGCGGAGGTGGGGACCGCCTCCTCGTGGGGACGTACACCCAGCTCTCCACGTCGGATTCCGGGGCTCTCTGTCCTGCCAGAAGGCCCAGCTGGCCTGCGGGTCCTTAGAGTGGCAAAAACATCCGAAAACTGAGATTGAGGGTCCGGTGGTTGTCTGCACTTTTGTGCTGGGCACCCCAGGGAGGCCCGGGGGCTGGCTGGACAACGCGGTCTGCTGGGCGGGGGGGGGTTTGGAGGAGCAACTGATGCCCTTTGCACTTTGGGTAGCAAGTGTCTGAGGTGTCTCTGAGCCCTGCGCCATGTCGGGGGTGGGGGTGGGAGGTCGGGGGGGGGGGTGGAGGAGCAGGAGGAGGAGGAGGAGGAGGAGGTGGGAAGGGCCGTGGCCTGCAGTCGTGTTCCCGGGGTGGCTTCTTCCACAGGCTGCTTGGCCTGGGCTCCCTGCACCTGGGCCTTTGGAGGACTGGCCCTGTGCTTGCCAACGCTTCCCCTGCAGGGACCCAGAGCTGGGAGGTTGCATCTCTCAGCCCTGGGTCGGGCAGAGCCCCAGCGGGCCATGCCCACAACCTCTCTCAGCACGGGTCCCCCAGAAGGCTCCTTTGGGACCAGGATTCTCTTGCGGGTGACTCTTTAAGGTCTGGCCCCTGGATGGAGGGGCACCAGGAGTAGAGGAGCAGGAAGGGGAAGGGGGTGGCCGTGCGAGGGGACACTTTCAGGCCAAGTCCCAGCTTCAGCCTGATCCTCCTGGGAACCCCGGGGTGTACGTCACACCTCCTGGTTGTCCCGCTCTGAGACAAGGAGCCGGGCTTCGCATTCCCCCAGCAGCCAGTCGTGGGCTGAGGACACCTGGGGCGTTGGGAACTCCCTGGCTTCTCCTTGGCTTAACATCTGGAGCTGCTTGTGAATCGCGCCGCCACACACACCCGAGTGCAGGTGTCTTCTGCACAGACTGCGGGCCTCGCTCTTCTGAATGCCGCTAGCTCGCCACCCACCCACGGGTGAACCTGGTCAGGGTACTTTCTCTCGGGGGCAGACTCTGATCCTGGCGGGCTACCGGTGTCTCTGTTTGCTCGTTTCTTTCTTCCATTTCGGGAAAGGCTTCCTTACTGGGTGTGGAAATCTCCTATGCCTTTCCTCGCCTATTCTGTCAGCTTTAAAATTCTCTTTCAGTTGCCACCCTCACAGATGGATTAGGAAACTCTTTCCGGTGCACTCATTAGTGAAATGACCTCAATGAAGCTGGAATCCAATATCTAATCGCCGATTTTTAGCGAGTCCACACGCCAGGGGGGTCGGGGTCCAATGCAGCCCCGGCCAGGCCCAGGCCCCTTGGACTGGGCCACAGGAGGACACAGAGGAGGGTCCCGGCCCCCACGGTCGCGTTGCCGGCAGTTCTCCAAGGGCTTGGGCGTTTTCCAGAGGTAGGAGATGGAGGGGACTGATTTCTTCAGCGCCCCACTAACCACGCCACCCCACCCATGGGACACATCCCTAGAGAGAGAGAGAGACGCCCCATACACTCGCTCCCCTCCCCCATGCGCTGTGCCCCAGCCCGGGCCCGGGGGAATAGGCGGCAGCCCACCCACAGGGTGGGGGGCGCAGCTGAAAGGGGTTGTCGGGGAGGGCGGCCCCTGCCTGGGGTCAAAGGGCGGGCGACCCGCGCGTGCCCAATCGGCGGCGGCGGCGGCGGCGGCCACGAGCTGGGGGTGGGCCAGGCGAGGAGAGGAAGGGGGCTGGAAGGTCTCCACCTTGGCGAGTCCAGCCGTGGAGGCGCATCTTGTGTGAGTGTGAGTGAGTGAGTGTGAGTGTGAGTGTGTGTGTGTGTGTGTGTGTGTGTATAGAGAGACAGCCCCCCACCCCGGCCCGCCGCTCCCTGCCCGCCCCGCCCCGCCCCGCCTGTCACCCCCGTCCCTCGGAGCCCGCCGGACCCGGCCGGTGAACTCAACAGGCCCGCCCGGTGCGGGTCAGCGCCGGCGCGGGGCCTGGGGCGGGAGGAGGCGGCGGGGAAGCGCAGAGAGGCTCGGCTTCTTGAGCGGGGCAGGGGCGCCCTCCGCCGTCTAGGGCCACACCACCCTGAACGCGCCCGATCTCGTCTGGTCTCGGAAGCTAAGCAGGGTCGGGCCTGGTTAGTACTTGGATGGGAGACCGCCTGGGAATACCGGGTGCCGTAGGCTTCTTTTTTTTTTTTTTTTTTTTTTTGTTTTGCCTCTTGTTCTGTCCCCTCTCTGGGAGCGAGGCGGCGGCCCGGGGCGGGGGTCACCCCCACCCTCAGCGCCCGCCGCGGTGCCTGGCGCCCCAGCCCGCACCGTGGGGCCTCCTCTTGTCCCAAGCCGCGACACCGCCGTCACGCGGCAGCATGCGTGGCTTCTGGACTGTCAGGTCTCAGACCAAAGGTCTGCTCCGTGGGAACCGACACGCTGGAGGAAACCTTGAGAGTCTGAGAGGGGAGGGAGTTCCAGAAGAAGGCCAGGATGTCATTTTGAGGGAGTATGTGACCAGAACTCGTCCCGTTGCTTTTGGGGTTCTATGGGCTACACGTAGGAATCTTTGGTGGTGGCACCTGATGTTGGGGGATCCGGAGTCACACCCAGACCTGCCCCACAGGCCTCCTTTTACTTTTCTCTTCGGATTCATTATGTTTAAAAAGTGTCTCTTATCTCTATGATTGCATTTTCTTTTCTCTCTCTTTTCAAGCAGATGATGGGAGTCCAAGTATTAAGGTGACATGTGTTGCCCGTGCCCCCCTCCCCCCTGTGTTCTTATTCATTAACCTCTGATGTTGTTCCAGCGTATTGTGGGGGTACCAATGTTAAGGTCGGGTACGTTGCCCTCTCCCAGCCTCCCCCCTCGGGTCAGAGCCTCAAGTGCGCCCATCCCCCAGTCGGTGCGCACCCACCCCATTCCTAATGGAGGTGTATGCCCATCCCCTCCCCCCACCCGCCCGACACCCACCCGATGAAGGTGATTCCTCTGTGTCCACTTGGGTGTCCGTCGGTTCGTACCCATTTGCTGGTGAGCGCGAGCACGTGGTGCTCGTGTGTCCATTCTTGGGCTACCTGGCTTACTGGAACGGGTTCCAGCTCTGGCCAGGAGAACCACGAGAGGTGCCCTCTCACCGCTGCTCCTCCTAGCTGAATAGCACTCCGTGGTGTCCACGCGCCACATTTCATTTACGCACTCGTGGGTCGATGGGCACTCGGGTCGCTTCCAGGTCTTTGCGATTGTGACTTGTGCCCTGACTCTAACCCTAACCCTTACCCAGCCCCGTCTCCTCCTCGGCCCCTGCCTGACTGACTCCTTCCCGCCCGGCCTGTCACCTGTCACCGTCCTCTGCCCCTGCCTGACACGCTCCTCCCCGCCCGGGCCGTCACCGTCCTCGGCCCCTGCCTGACGGGGCTCCTCCGTCGCCTGGGCCTTCCAAGGGCTTGGTGTGGACGCTGGTTCCAGGACGCCCTCCCAGGAACCCGGTAGCAGGGCGGCCGCAGCGTCTCGCGCCACCCAACCGTCCGCCGGCCGGCGGCCGTCGCTAAGTGGCCTGCGGGGGACGTGCCCCCACTGTGGGGCGGGCGCCCAGCCTGGTGTCTTCTCTGAGGCCCCGTGGCTGCTTTTCCCCCCCCGCAAGGGGAGAGCCGCGGAGGTGGGGACCGCCTCCTCGTGGGGACGTACACCCAGCTCTCCACGTCGGATTCCGGGGCTCTCTGTCCTGCCAGAAGGCCCAGCTGGCCTGCGGGTCCTTAGAGTGGCAAAAACATCCGAAAACTGAGATTGAGGGTCCGGTGGTTGTCTGCACTTTTGTGCTGGGCACCCCAGGGAGGCCCGGGGGCTGGCTGGACAACGCGGTCTGCTGGGCGGGGGGGGGTTTGGAGGAGCAACTGATGCCCTTTGCACTTTGGGTAGCAAGTGTCTGAGGTGTCTCTGAGCCCTGCGCCATGTCGGGGGTGGGGGTGGGAGGTCGGGGGGGGGGGTGGAGGAGCAGGAGGAGGAGGAGGAGGAGGAGGTGGGAAGGGCCGTGGCCTGCAGTCGTGTTCCCGGGGTGGCTTCTTCCACAGGCTGCTTGGCCTGGGCTCCCTGCACCTGGGCCTTTGGAGGACTGGCCCTGTGCTTGCCAACGCTTCCCCTGCAGGGACCCAGAGCTGGGAGGTTGCATCTCTCAGCCCTGGGTCGGGCAGAGCCCCAGCGGGCCATGCCCACAACCTCTCTCAGCACGGGTCCCCCAGAAGGCTCCTTTGGGACCAGGATTCTCTTGCGGGTGACTCTTTAAGGTCTGGCCCCTGGATGGAGGGGCACCAGGAGTAGAGGAGCAGGAAGGGGAAGGGGGTGGCCGTGCGAGGGGACACTTTCAGGCCAAGTCCCAGCTTCAGCCTGATCCTCCTGGGAACCCCGGGGTGTACGTCACACCTCCTGGTTGTCCCGCTCTGAGACAAGGAGCCGGGCTTCGCATTCCCCCAGCAGCCAGTCGTGGGCTGAGGACACCTGGGGCGTTGGGAACTCCCTGGCTTCTCCTTGGCTTAACATCTGGAGCTGCTTGTGAATCGCGCCGCCACACACACCCGAGTGCAGGTGTCTTCTGCACAGACTGCGGGCCTCGCTCTTCTGAATGCCGCTAGCTCGCCACCCACCCACGGGTGAACCTGGTCAGGGTACTTTCTCTCGGGGGCAGACTCTGATCCTGGCGGGCTACCGGTGTCTCTGTTTGCTCGTTTCTTTCTTCCATTTCGGGAAAGGCTTCCTTACTGGGTGTGGAAATCTCCTATGCCTTTCCTCGCCTATTCTGTCAGCTTTAAAATTCTCTTTCAGTTGCCACCCTCACAGATGGATTAGGAAACTCTTTCCGGTGCACTCATTAGTGAAATGACCTCAATGAAGCTGGAATCCAATATCTAATCGCCGATTTTTAGCGAGTCCACACGCCAGGGGGGTCGGGGTCCAATGCAGCCCCGGCCAGGCCCAGGCCCCTTGGACTGGGCCACAGGAGGACACAGAGGAGGGTCCCGGCCCCCACGGTCGCGTTGCCGGCAGTTCTCCAAGGGCTTGGGCGTTTTCCAGAGGTAGGAGATGGAGGGGACTGATTTCTTCAGCGCCCCACTAACCACGCCACCCCACCCATGGGACACATCCCTAGAGAGAGAGAGAGACGCCCCATACACTCGCTCCCCTCCCCCATGCGCTGTGCCCCAGCCCGGGCCCGGGGGAATAGGCGGCAGCCCACCCACAGGGTGGGGGGCGCAGCTGAAAGGGGTTGTCGGGGAGGGCGGCCCCTGCCTGGGGTCAAAGGGCGGGCGACCCGCGCGCGTGCGCAATCGGCGGCGGCGGCGGGGGCGGCCACGAGCTGGGGGTGGGCCAGGCGAGGAGAGGAAGGGGGCTGGAAGGTCTCCACCTTGGCGAGTCCAGCCGTGGAGGCGCATCTTGTGTGAGTGTGAGTGAGTGAGTGTGAGTGTGAGTGTGTGTGTGTGTGTGTGTGTGTGTATAGAGAGACAGCCCCCCACCCCGGCCCGCCGCTCCCTGCCCGCCCCGCCCCGCCCCGCCTGTCACCCCCGTCCCTCGGAGCCCGCCGGACCCGGCCGGTGAACTCAACAGGCCCGCCCGGTGCGGGTCAGCGCCGGCGCGGGGCCTGGGGCGGGAGGAGGCGGCGGGGAAGCGCAGAGAGGCTCGGCTTCTTGAGCGGGGCAGGGGCGCCCTCCGCCGTCTAGGGCCACACCACCCTGAACGCGCCCGATCTCGTCTGGTCTCGGAAGCTAAGCAGGGTCGGGCCTGGTTAGTACTTGGATGGGAGACCGCCTGGGAATACCGGGTGCCGTAGGCTTCTTTTTTTTTTTTTTTTTTTTTTTGTTTTGCCTCTTGTTCTGTCCCCTCTCTGGGAGCGAGGCGGCGGCCCGGGGCGGGGGTCACCCCCACCCTCAGCGCCCGCCGCGGTGCCTGGCGCCCCAGCCCGCACCGTGGGGCCTCCTCTTGTCCCAAGCCGCGACACCGCCGTCACGCGGCAGCATGCGTGGCTTCTGGACTGTCAGGTCTCAGACCAAAGGTCTGCTCCGTGGGAACCGACACGCTGGAGGAAACCTTGAGAGTCTGAGAGGGGAGGGAGTTCCAGAAGAAGGCCAGGATGTCATTTTGAGGGAGTATGTGACCAGAACTCGTCCCGTTGCTTTTGGGGTTCTATGGGCTACACGTAGGAATCTTTGGTGGTGGCACCTGATGTTGGGGGATCCGGAGTCACACCCAGACCTGCCCCACAGGCCTCCTTTTACTTTTCTCTTCGGATTCATTATGTTTAAAAAGTGTCTCTTATCTCTATGATTGCATTTTCTTTTCTCTCTCTTTTCAAGCAGATGATGGGAGTCCAAGTATTAAGGTGACATGTGTTGCCCGTGCCCCCCTCCCCCCTGTGTTCTTATTCATTAACCTCTGATGTTGTTCCAGCGTATTGTGGGGGTACCAATGTTAAGGTCGGGTACGTTGCCCTCTCCCAGCCTCCCCCCTCGGGTCAGAGCCTCAAGTGCGCCCATCCCCCAGTCGGTGCGCACCCACCCCATTCCTAATGGAGGTGTATGCCCATCCCCTCCCCCCACCCGCCCGACACCCACCCGATGAAGGTGATTCCTCTGTGTCCACTTGGGTGTCCGTCGGTTCGTACCCATTTGCTGGTGAGCGCGAGCACGTGGTGCTCGTGTGTCCATTCTTGGGCTACCTGGCTTACTGGAACGGGTTCCAGCTCTGGCCAGGAGAACCACGAGAGGTGCCCTCTCACCGCTGCTCCTCCTAGCTGAATAGCACTCCGTGGTGTCCACGCGCCACATTTCATTTACGCACTCGTGGGTCGATGGGCACTCGGGTCGCTTCCAGGTCTTTGCGATTGTGACTTGTGCCCTGACTCTAACCCTAACCCTTACCCAGCCCCGTCTCCTCCTCGGCCCCTGCCTGACTGACTCCTTCCCGCCCGGCCTGTCACCTGTCACCGTCCTCTGCCCCTGCCTGACACGCTCCTCCCCGCCCGGGCCGTCACCGTCCTCGGCCCCTGCCTGACGGGGCTCCTCCGTCGCCTGGGCCTTCCAAGGGCTTGGTGTGGACGCTGGTTCCAGGACGCCCTCCCAGGAACCCGGTAGCAGGGCGGCCGCAGCGTCTCGCGCCACCCAACCGTCCGCCGGCCGGCGGCCGTCGCTAAGTGGCCTGCGGGGGACGTGCCCCCACTGTGGGGCGGGCGCCCAGCCTGGTGTCTTCTCTGAGGCCCCGTGGCTGCTTTTCCCCCCCCGCAAGGGGAGAGCCGCGGAGGTGGGGACCGCCTCCTCGTGGGGACGTACACCCAGCTCTCCACGTCGGATTCCGGGGCTCTCTGTCCTGCCAGAAGGCCCAGCTGGCCTGCGGGTCCTTAGAGTGGCAAAAACATCCGAAAACTGAGATTGAGGGTCCGGTGGTTGTCTGCACTTTTGTGCTGGGCACCCCAGGGAGGCCCGGGGGCTGGCTGGACAACGCGGTCTGCTGGGCGGGGGGGGGTTTGGAGGAGCAACTGATGCCCTTTGCACTTTGGGTAGCAAGTGTCTGAGGTGTCTCTGAGCCCTGCGCCATGTCGGGGGTGGGGGTGGGAGGTCGGGGGGGGGGGTGGAGGAGCAGGAGGAGGAGGAGGAGGAGGAGGTGGGAAGGGCCGTGGCCTGCAGTCGTGTTCCCGGGGTGGCTTCTTCCACAGGCTGCTTGGCCTGGGCTCCCTGCACCTGGGCCTTTGGAGGACTGGCCCTGTGCTTGCCAACGCTTCCCCTGCAGGGACCCAGAGCTGGGAGGTTGCATCTCTCAGCCCTGGGTCGGGCAGAGCCCCAGCGGGCCATGCCCACAACCTCTCTCAGCACGGGTCCCCCAGAAGGCTCCTTTGGGACCAGGATTCTCTTGCGGGTGACTCTTTAAGGTCTGGCCCCTGGATGGAGGGGCACCAGGAGTAGAGGAGCAGGAAGGGGAAGGGGGTGGCCGTGCGAGGGGACACTTTCAGGCCAAGTCCCAGCTTCAGCCTGATCCTCCTGGGAACCCCGGGGTGTACGTCACACCTCCTGGTTGTCCCGCTCTGAGACAAGGAGCCGGGCTTCGCATTCCCCCAGCAGCCAGTCGTGGGCTGAGGACACCTGGGGCGTTGGGAACTCCCTGGCTTCTCCTTGGCTTAACATCTGGAGCTGCTTGTGAATCGCGCCGCCACACACACCCGAGTGCAGGTGTCTTCTGCACAGACTGCGGGCCTCGCTCTTCTGAATGCCGCTAGCTCGCCACCCACCCACGGGTGAACCTGGTCAGGGTACTTTCTCTCGGGGGCAGACTCTGATCCTGGCGGGCTACCGGTGTCTCTGTTTGCTCGTTTCTTTCTTCCATTTCGGGAAAGGCTTCCTTACTGGGTGTGGAAATCTCCTATGCCTTTCCTCGCCTATTCTGTCAGCTTTAAAATTCTCTTTCAGTTGCCACCCTCACAGATGGATTAGGAAACTCTTTCCGGTGCACTCATTAGTGAAATGACCTCAATGAAGCTGGAATCCAATATCTAATCGCCGATTTTTAGCGAGTCCACACGCCAGGGGGGTCGGGGTCCAATGCAGCCCCGGCCAGGCCCAGGCCCCTTGGACTGGGCCACAGGAGGACACAGAGGAGGGTCCCGGCCCCCACGGTCGCGTTGCCGGCAGTTCTCCAAGGGCTTGGGCGTTTTCCAGAGGTAGGAGATGGAGGGGACTGATTTCTTCAGCGCCCCACTAACCACGCCACCCCACCCATGGGACACATCCCTAGAGAGAGAGAGAGACGCCCCATACACTCGCTCCCCTCCCCCATGCGCTGTGCCCCAGCCCGGGCCCGGGGGAATAGGCGGCAGCCCACCCACAGGGTGGGGGGCGCAGCTGAAAGGGGTTGTCGGGGAGGGCGGCCCCTGCCTGGGGTCAAAGGGCGGGCGACCCGCGCGCGTGCGCAATCGGCGGCGGCGGCGGGGGCGGCCACGAGCTGGGGGTGGGCCAGGCGAGGAGAGGAAGGGGGCTGGAAGGTCTCCACCTTGGCGAGTCCAGCCGTGGAGGCGCATCTTGTGTGAGTGTGAGTGAGTGAGTGTGAGTGTGAGTGTGTGTGTGTGTGTGTGTGTGTGTATAGAGAGACAGCCCCCCACCCCGGCCCGCCGCTCCCTGCCCGCCCCGCCCCGCCCCGCCTGTCACCCCCGTCCCTCGGAGCCCGCCGGACCCGGCCGGTGAACTCAACAGGCCCGCCCGGTGCGGGTCAGCGCCGGCGCGGGGCCTGGGGCGGGAGGAGGCGGCGGGGAAGCGCAGAGAGGCTCGGCTTCTTGAGCGGGGCAGGGGCGCCCTCCGCCGTCTAGGGCCACACCACCCTGAACGCGCCCGATCTCGTCTGGTCTCGGAAGCTAAGCAGGGTCGGGCCTGGTTAGTACTTGGATGGGAGACCGCCTGGGAATACCGGGTGCCGTAGGCTTCTTTTTTTTTTTTTTTTTTTTTTTGTTTTGCCTCTTGTTCTGTCCCCTCTCTGGGAGCGAGGCGGCGGCCCGGGGCGGGGGTCACCCCCACCCTCAGCGCCCGCCGCGGTGCCTGGCGCCCCAGCCCGCACCGTGGGGCCTCCTCTTGTCCCAAGCCGCGACACCGCCGTCACGCGGCAGCATGCGTGGCTTCTGGACTGTCAGGTCTCAGACCAAAGGTCTGCTCCGTGGGAACCGACACGCTGGAGGAAACCTTGAGAGTCTGAGAGGGGAGGGAGTTCCAGAAGAAGGCCAGGATGTCATTTTGAGGGAGTATGTGACCAGAACTCGTCCCGTTGCTTTTGGGGTTCTATGGGCTACACGTAGGAATCTTTGGTGGTGGCACCTGATGTTGGGGGATCCGGAGTCACACCCAGACCTGCCCCACAGGCCTCCTTTTACTTTTCTCTTCGGATTCATTATGTTTAAAAAGTGTCTCTTATCTCTATGATTGCATTTTCTTTTCTCTCTCTTTTCAAGCAGATGATGGGAGTCCAAGTATTAAGGTGACATGTGTTGCCCGTGCCCCCCTCCCCCCTGTGTTCTTATTCATTAACCTCTGATGTTGTTCCAGCGTATTGTGGGGGTACCAATGTTAAGGTCGGGTACGTTGCCCTCTCCCAGCCTCCCCCCTCGGGTCAGAGCCTCAAGTGCGCCCATCCCCCAGTCGGTGCGCACCCACCCCATTCCTAATGGAGGTGTATGCCCATCCCCTCCCCCCACCCGCCCGACACCCACCCGATGAAGGTGATTCCTCTGTGTCCACTTGGGTGTCCGTCGGTTCGTACCCATTTGCTGGTGAGCGCGAGCACGTGGTGCTCGTGTGTCCATTCTTGGGCTACCTGGCTTACTGGAACGGGTTCCAGCTCTGGCCAGGAGAACCACGAGAGGTGCCCTCTCACCGCTGCTCCTCCTAGCTGAATAGCACTCCGTGGTGTCCACGCGCCACATTTCATTTACGCACTCGTGGGTCGATGGGCACTCGGGTCGCTTCCAGGTCTTTGCGATTGTGACTTGTGCCCTGACTCTAACCCTAACCCTTACCCAGCCCCGTCTCCTCCTCGGCCCCTGCCTGACTGACTCCTTCCCGCCCGGCCTGTCACCTGTCACCGTCCTCTGCCCCTGCCTGACACGCTCCTCCCCGCCCGGGCCGTCACCGTCCTCGGCCCCTGCCTGACGGGGCTCCTCCGTCGCCTGGGCCTTCCAAGGGCTTGGTGTGGACGCTGGTTCCAGGACGCCCTCCCAGGAACCCGGTAGCAGGGCGGCCGCAGCGTCTCGCGCCACCCAACCGTCCGCCGGCCGGCGGCCGTCGCTAAGTGGCCTGCGGGGGACGTGCCCCCACTGTGGGGCGGGCGCCCAGCCTGGTGTCTTCTCTGAGGCCCCGTGGCTGCTTTTCCCCCCCCGCAAGGGGAGAGCCGCGGAGGTGGGGACCGCCTCCTCGTGGGGACGTACACCCAGCTCTCCACGTCGGATTCCGGGGCTCTCTGTCCTGCCAGAAGGCCCAGCTGGCCTGCGGGTCCTTAGAGTGGCAAAAACATCCGAAAACTGAGATTGAGGGTCCGGTGGTTGTCTGCACTTTTGTGCTGGGCACCCCAGGGAGGCCCGGGGGCTGGCTGGACAACGCGGTCTGCTGGGCGGGGGGGGGGTTTGGAGGAGCAACTGATGCCCTTTGCACTTTGGGTAGCAAGTGTCTGAGGTGTCTCTGAGCCCTGCGCCATGTCGGGGGTGGGGGTGGGAGGTCGGGGGGGGGTGGAGGAGCAGGAGGAGGAGGAGGAGGAGGAGGTGGGAAGGGCCGTGGCCTGCAGTCGTGTTCCCGGGGTGGCTTCTTCCACAGGCTGCTTGGCCTGGGCTCCCTGCACCTGGGCCTTTGGAGGACTGGCCCTGTGCTTGCCAACGCTTCCCCTGCAGGGACCCAGAGCTGGGAGGTTGCATCTCTCAGCCCTGGGTCGGGCAGAGCCCCAGCGGGCCATGCCCACAACCTCTCTCAGCACGGGTCCCCCAGAAGGCTCCTTTGGGACCAGGATTCTCTTGCGGGTGACTCTTTAAGGTCTGGCCCCTGGATGGAGGGGCACCAGGAGTAGAGGAGCAGGAAGGGGAAGGGGGTGGCCGTGCGAGGGGACACTTTCAGGCCAAGTCCCAGCTTCAGCCTGATCCTCCTGGGAACCCCGGGGTGTACGTCACACCTCCTGGTTGTCCCGCTCTGAGACAAGGAGCCGGGCTTCGCATTCCCCCAGCAGCCAGTCGTGGGCTGAGGACACCTGGGGCGTTGGGAACTCCCTGGCTTCTCCTTGGCTTAACATCTGGAGCTGCTTGTGAATCGCGCCGCCACACACACCCGAGTGCAGGTGTCTTCTGCACAGACTGCGGGCCTCGCTCTTCTGAATGCCGCTAGCTCGCCACCCACCCACGGGTGAACCTGGTCAGGGTACTTTCTCTCGGGGGCAGACTCTGATCCTGGCGGGCTACCGGTGTCTCTGTTTGCTCGTTTCTTTCTTCCATTTCGGGAAAGGCTTCCTTACTGGGTGTGGAAATCTCCTATGCCTTTCCTCGCCTATTCTGTCAGCTTTAAAATTCTCTTTCAGTTGCCACCCTCACAGATGGATTAGGAAACTCTTTCCGGTGCACTCATTAGTGAAATGACCTCAATGAAGCTGGAATCCAATATCTAATCGCCGATTTTTAGCGAGTCCACACGCCAGGGGGGTCGGGGTCCAATGCAGCCCCGGCCAGGCCCAGGCCCCTTGGACTGGGCCACAGGAGGACACAGAGGAGGGTCCCGGCCCCCACGGTCGCGTTGCCGGCAGTTCTCCAAGGGCTTGGGCGTTTTCCAGAGGTAGGAGATGGAGGGGACTGATTTCTTCAGCGCCCCACTAACCACGCCACCCCACCCATGGGACACATCCCTAGAGAGAGAGAGAGACGCCCCATACACTCGCTCCCCTCCCCCATGCGCTGTGCCCCAGCCCGGGCCCGGGGGAATAGGCGGCAGCCCACCCACAGGGTGGGGGGCGCAGCTGAAAGGGGTTGTCGGGGAGGGCGGCCCCTGCCTGGGGTCAAAGGGCGGGCGACCCGCGCGCGTGCGCAATCGGCGGCGGCGGCGGGGGCGGCCACGAGCTGGGGGTGGGCCAGGCGAGGAGAGGAAGGGGGCTGGAAGGTCTCCACCTTGGCGAGTCCAGCCGTGGAGGCGCATCTTGTGTGAGTGTGAGTGAGTGAGTGTGAGTGTGAGTGTGTGTGTGTGTGTGTGTGTGTGTATAGAGAGACAGCCCCCCACCCCGGCCCGCCGCTCCCTGCCCGCCCCGCCCCACCCCGCCTGTCACCCCCGTCCCTCGGAGCCCGCCGGACCCGGCCGGTGAACTCAACAGGCCCGCCCGGTGCGGGTCAGCGCCGGCGCGGGGCCTGGGGCGGGAGGAGGCGGCGGGAAAGCGCAGAGAGGCTCGGCTTCTTGAGCGGGGCAGGGGCGCCCTCCGCCGTCTAGGGCCACACCACCCTGAACGCGCCCGATCTCGTCTGGTCTCGGAAGCTAAGCAGGGTCGGGCCTGGTTAGTACTTGGATGGGAGACCGCCTGGGAATACCGGGTGCCGTAGGCTTCTTCTTTTTTTTTTTTTTTTTTTTGTTTTGCCTCTTGTTCTGTCCCCTCTCTGGGAGCGAGGCGGCGGCCCGGGGCGGGGGTCACCCCCACCCTCAGCGCCCGCCGCGGTGCCTGGCGCCCCAGCCCGCACCGTGGGGCCTCCTCTTGTCCCAAGCCGCGACACCGCCGTCACGCGGCAGCATGCGTGGCTTCTGGACTGTCAGGTCTCAGACCAAAGGTCTGCTCCGTGGGAACCGACACGCTGGAGGAAACCTTGAGAGTCTGAGAGGGGAGGGAGTTCCAGAAGAAGGCCAGGATGTCATTTTGAGGGAGTATGTGACCAGAACTCGTCCCGTTGCTTTTGGGGTTCTATGGGCTACACGTAGGAATCTTTGGTGGTGGCACCTGATGTTGGGGGATCCGGAGTCACACCCAGACCTGCCCCACAGGCCTCCTTTTACTTTTCTCTTCGGATTCATTATGTTTAAAAAGTGTCTCTTATCTCTATGATTGCATTTTCTTTTCTCTCTCTTTTCAAGCAGATGATGGGAGTCCAAGTATTAAGGTGACATGTGTTGCCCGTGCCCCCCTCCCCCCTGTGTTCTTATTCATTAACCTCTGATGTTGTTCCAGCGTATTGTGGGGGTACCAATGTTAAGGTCGGGTACGTTGCCCTCTCCCAGCCTCCCCCCTCGGGTCAGAGCCTCAAGTGCGCCCATCCCCCAGTCGGTGCGCACCCACCCCATTCCTAATGGAGGTGTATGCCCATCCCCTCCCCCCACCCGCCCGACACCCACCCGATGAAGGTGATTCCTCTGTGTCCACTTGGGTGTCCGTCGGTTCGTACCCATTTGCTGGTGAGCGCGAGCACGTGGTGCTCGTGTGTCCATTCTTGGGCTACCTGGCTTACTGGAACGGGTTCCAGCTCTGGCCAGGAGAACCACGAGAGGTGCCCTCTCACCGCTGCTCCTCCTAGCTGAATAGCACTCCGTGGTGTCCACGCGCCACATTTCATTTACGCACTCGTGGGTCGATGGGCACTCGGGTCGCTTCCAGGTCTTTGCGATTGTGACTTGTGCCCTGACTCTAACCCTAACCCTTACCCAGCCCCGTCTCCTCCTCGGCCCCTGCCTGACTGACTCCTTCCCGCCCGGCCTGTCACCTGTCACCGTCCTCTGCCCCTGCCTGACACGCTCCTCCCCGCCCGGGCCGTCACCGTCCTCGGCCCCTGCCTGACGGGGCTCCTCCGTCGCCTGGGCCTTCCAAGGGCTTGGTGTGGACGCTGGTTCCAGGACGCCCTCCCAGGAACCCGGTAGCAGGGCGGCCGCAGCGTCTCGCGCCACCCAACCGTCCGCCGGCCGGCGGCCGTCGCTAAGTGGCCTGCGGGGGACGTGCCCCCACTGTGGGGCGGGCGCCCAGCCTGGTGTCTTCTCTGAGGCCCCGTGGCTGCTTTTCCCCCCCCGCAAGGGGAGAGCCGCGGAGGTGGGGACCGCCTCCTCGTGGGGACGTACACCCAGCTCTCCACGTCGGATTCCGGGGCTCTCTGTCCTGCCAGAAGGCCCAGCTGGCCTGCGGGTCCTTAGAGTGGCAAAAACATCCGAAAACTGAGATTGAGGGTCCGGTGGTTGTCTGCACTTTTGTGCTGGGCACCCCAGGGAGGCCCGGGGGCTGGCTGGACAACGCGGTCTGCTGGGCGGGGGGGGGGTTTGGAGGAGCAACTGATGCCCTTTGCACTTTGGGTAGCAAGTGTCTGAGGTGTCTCTGAGCCCTGCGCCATGTCGGGGGTGGGGGTGGGAGGTCGGGGGGGGGGTGGAGGAGCAGGAGGAGGAGGAGGAGGAGGAGGTGGGAAGGGCCGTGGCCTGCAGTCGTGTTCCCGGGGTGGCTTCTTCCACAGGCTGCTTGGCCTGGGCTCCCTGCACCTGGGCCTTTGGAGGACTGGCCCTGTGCTTGCCAACGCTTCCCCTGCAGGGACCCAGAGCTGGGAGGTTGCATCTCTCAGCCCTGGGTCGGGCAGAGCCCCAGCGGGCCATGCCCACAACCTCTCTCAGCACGGGTCCCCCAGAAGGCTCCTTTGGGACCAGGATTCTCTTGCGGGTGACTCTTTAAGGTCTGGCCCCTGGATGGAGGGGCACCAGGAGTAGAGGAGCAGGAAGGGGAAGGGGGTGGCCGTGCGAGGGGACACTTTCAGGCCAAGTCCCAGCTTCAGCCTGATCCTCCTGGGAACCCCGGGGTGTACGTCACACCTCCTGGTTGTCCCGCTCTGAGACAAGGAGCCGGGCTTCGCATTCCCCCAGCAGCCAGTCGTGGGCTGAGGACACCTGGGGCGTTGGGAACTCCCTGGCTTCTCCTTGGCTTAACATCTGGAGCTGCTTGGGAATCGCGCCGCCACACACACCCGAGTGCAGGTGTCTTCTGCACAGACTGCGGGCCTCGCTCTTCTGAATGCCGCTAGCTCGCCACCCACCCACGGGTGAACCTGGTCAGGGTACTTTCTCTCGGGGGCAGACTCTGATCCTGGCGGGCTACCGGTGTCTCTGTTTGCTCGTTTCTTTCTTCCATTTCGGGAAAGGCTTCCTTACTGGGTGTGGAAATCTCCTATGCCTTTCCTCGCCTATTCTGTCAGCTTTAAAATTCTCTTTCAGTTGCCACCCTCACAGATGGATTAGGAAACTCTTTCCGGTGCACTCATTAGTGAAATGACCTCAATGAAGCTGGAATCCAATATCTAATCGCCGATTTTTAGCGAGTCCACACGCCAGGGGGGTCGGGGTCCAATGCAGCCCCGGCCAGGCCCAGGCCCCTTGGACTGGGCCACAGGAGGACACAGAGGAGGGTCCCGGCCCCCACGGTCGCGTTGCCGGCAGTTCTCCAAGGGCTTGGGCGTTTTCCAGAGGTAGGAGATGGAGGGGACTGATTTCTTCAGCGCCCCACTAACCACGCCACCCCACCCATGGGACACATCCCTAGAGAGAGAGAGAGACGCCCCATACACTCGCTCCCCTCCCCCATGCGCTGTGCCCCAGCCCGGGCCCGGGGGAATAGGCGGCAGCCCACCCACAGGGTGGGGGGCGCAGCTGAAAGGGGTTGTCGGGGAGGGCGGCCCCTGCCTGGGGTCAAAGGGCGGGCGACCCGCGCGTGCCCAATCGGCGGCGGCGGCGGCGGCGGCCACGAGCTGGGGGTGGGCCAGGCGAGGAGAGGAAGGGGGCTGGAAGGTCTCCACCTTGGCGAGTCCAGCCGTGGAGGCGCATCTTGTGTGAGTGTGAGTGAGTGAGTGTGAGTGTGAGTGTGTGTGTGTGTGTGTGTGTGTGTATAGAGAGACAGCCCCCCACCCCGGCCCGCCGCTCCCTGCCCGCCCCGCCCCGCCCCGCCTGTCACCCCCGTCCCTCGGAGCCCGCCGGACCCGGCCGGTGAACTCAACAGGCCCGCCCGGTGCGGGTCAGCGCCGGCGCGGGGCCTGGGGCGGGAGGAGGCGGCGGGGAAGCGCAGAGAGGCTCGGCTTCTTGAGCGGGGCAGGGGCGCCCTCCGCCGTCTAGGGCCACACCACCCTGAACGCGCCCGATCTCGTCTGGTCTCGGAAGCTAAGCAGGGTCGGGCCTGGTTAGTACTTGGATGGGAGACCGCCTGGGAATACCGGGTGCCGTAGGCTTCTTTTTTTTTTTTTTTTTTTTTTTGTTTTGCCTCTTGTTCTGTCCCCTCTCTGGGAGCGAGGCGGCGGCCCGGGGCGGGGGTCACCCCCACCCTCAGCGCCCGCCGCGGTGCCTGGCGCCCCAGCCCGCACCGTGGGGCCTCCTCTTGTCCCAAGCCGCGACACCGCCGTCACGCGGCAGCATGCGTGGCTTCTGGACTGTCAGGTCTCAGACCAAAGGTCTGCTCCGTGGGAACCGACACGCTGGAGGAAACCTTGAGAGTCTGAGAGGGGAGGGAGTTCCAGAAGAAGGCCAGGATGTCATTTTGAGGGAGTATGTGACCAGAACTCGTCCCGTTGCTTTTGGGGTTCTATGGGCTACACGTAGGAATCTTTGGTGGTGGCACCTGATGTTGGGGGATCCGGAGTCACACCCAGACCTGCCCCACAGGCCTCCTTTTACTTTTCTCTTCGGATTCATTATGTTTAAAAAGTGTCTCTTATCTCTATGATTGCATTTTCTTTTCTCTCTCTTTTCAAGCAGATGATGGGAGTCCAAGTATTAAGGTGACATGTGTTGCCCGTGCCCCCCTCCCCCCTGTGTTCTTATTCATTAACCTCTGATGTTGTTCCAGCGTATTGTGGGGGTACCAATGTTAAGGTCGGGTACGTTGCCCTCTCCCAGCCTCCCCCCTCGGGTCAGAGCCTCAAGTGCGCCCATCCCCCAGTCGGTGCGCACCCACCCCATTCCTAATGGAGGTGTATGCCCATCCCCTCCCCCCACCCGCCCGACACCCACCCGATGAAGGTGATTCCTCTGTGTCCACTTGGGTGTCCGTCGGTTCGTACCCATTTGCTGGTGAGCGCGAGCACGTGGTGCTCGTGTGTCCATTCTTGGGCTACCTGGCTTACTGGAACGGGTTCCAGCTCTGGCCAGGAGAACCACGAGAGGTGCCCTCTCACCGCTGCTCCTCCTAGCTGAATAGCACTCCGTGGTGTCCACGCGCCACATTTCATTTACGCACTCGTGGGTCGATGGGCACTCGGGTCGCTTCCAGGTCTTTGCGATTGTGACTTGTGCCCTGACTCTAACCCTAACCCTTACCCAGCCCCGTCTCCTCCTCGGCCCCTGCCTGACTGACTCCTTCCCGCCCGGCCTGTCACCTGTCACCGTCCTCTGCCCCTGCCTGACACGCTCCTCCCCGCCCGGGCCGTCACCGTCCTCGGCCCCTGCCTGACGGGGCTCCTCCGTCGCCTGGGCCTTCCAAGGGCTTGGTGTGGACGCTGGTTCCAGGACGCCCTCCCAGGAACCCGGTAGCAGGGCGGCCGCAGCGTCTCGCGCCACCCAACCGTCCGCCGGCCGGCGGCCGTCGCTAAGTGGCCTGCGGGGGACGTGCCCCCACTGTGGGGCGGGCGCCCAGCCTGGTGTCTTCTCTGAGGCCCCGTGGCTGCTTTTCCCCCCCCGCAAGGGGAGAGCCGCGGAGGTGGGGACCGCCTCCTCGTGGGGACGTACACCCAGCTCTCCACGTCGGATTCCGGGGCTCTCTGTCCTGCCAGAAGGCCCAGCTGGCCTGCGGGTCCTTAGAGTGGCAAAAACATCCGAAAACTGAGATTGAGGGTCCGGTGGTTGTCTGCACTTTTGTGCTGGGCACCCCAGGGAGGCCCGGGGGCTGGCTGGACAACGCGGTCTGCTGGGCGGGGGGGGGGTTTGGAGGAGCAACTGATGCCCTTTGCACTTTGGGTAGCAAGTGTCTGAGGTGTCTCTGAGCCCTGCGCCATGTCGGGGGTGGGGGTGGGAGGTCGGGGGGGGGGTGGAGGAGCAGGAGGAGGAGGAGGAGGAGGAGGTGGGAAGGGCCGTGGCCTGCAGTCGTGTTCCCGGGGTGGCTTCTTCCACAGGCTGCTTGGCCTGGGCTCCCTGCACCTGGGCCTTTGGAGGACTGGCCCTGTGCTTGCCAACGCTTCCCCTGCAGGGACCCAGAGCTGGGAGGTTGCATCTCTCAGCCCTGGGTCGGGCAGAGCCCCAGCGGGCCATGCCCACAACCTCTCTCAGCACGGGTCCCCCAGAAGGCTCCTTTGGGACCAGGATTCTCTTGCGGGTGACTCTTTAAGGTCTGGCCCCTGGATGGAGGGGCACCAGGAGTAGAGGAGCAGGAAGGGGAAGGGGGTGGCCGTGCGAGGGGACACTTTCAGGCCAAGTCCCAGCTTCAGCCTGATCCTCCTGGGAACCCCGGGGTGTACGTCACACCTCCTGGTTGTCCCGCTCTGAGACAAGGAGCCGGGCTTCGCATTCCCCCAGCAGCCAGTCGTGGGCTGAGGACACCTGGGGCGTTGGGAACTCCCTGGCTTCTCCTTGGCTTAACATCTGGAGCTGCTTGTGAATCGCGCCGCCACACACACCCGAGTGCAGGTGTCTTCTGCACAGACTGCGGGCCTCGCTCTTCTGAATGCCGCTAGCTCGCCACCCACCCACGGGTGAACCTGGTCAGGGTACTTTCTCTCGGGGGCAGACTCTGATCCTGGCGGGCTACCGGTGTCTCTGTTTGCTCGTTTCTTTCTTCCATTTCGGGAAAGGCTTCCTTACTGGGTGTGGAAATCTCCTATGCCTTTCCTCGCCTATTCTGTCAGCTTTAAAATTCTCTTTCAGTTGCCACCCTCACAGATGGATTAGGAAACTCTTTCCGGTGCACTCATTAGTGAAATGACCTCAATGAAGCTGGAATCCAATATCTAATCGCCGATTTTTAGCGAGTCCACACGCCAGGGGGGTCGGGGTCCAATGCAGCCCCGGCCAGGCCCAGGCCCCTTGGACTGGGCCACAGGAGGACACAGAGGAGGGTCCCGGCCCCCACGGTCGCGTTGCCGGCAGTTCTCCAAGGGCTTGGGCGTTTTCCAGAGGTAGGAGATGGAGGGGACTGATTTCTTCAGCGCCCCACTAACCACGCCACCCCACCCATGGGACACATCCCTAGAGAGAGAGAGAGACGCCCCATACACTCGCTCCCCTCCCCCATGCGCTGTGCCCCAGCCCGGGCCCGGGGGAATAGGCGGCAGCCCACCCACAGGGTGGGGGGCGCAGCTGAAAGGGGTTGTCGGGGAGGGCGGCCCCTGCCTGGGGTCAAAGGGCGGGCGACCCGCGCGTGCCCAATCGGCGGCGGCGGCGGCCACGAGCTGGGGGTGGGCCAGGCGAGGAGAGGAAGGGGGCTGGAAGGTCTCCACCTTGGCGAGTCCAGCCGTGGAGGCGCATCTTGTGTGAGTGTGAGTGAGTGAGTGTGAGTGTGAGTGTGTGTGTGTGTGTGTGTGTGTGTATAGAGAGACAGCCCCCCACCCCGGCCCGCCGCTCCCTGCCCGCCCCGCCCCGCCCCGCCTGTCACCCCCGTCCCTCGGAGCCCGCCGGACCCGGCCGGTGAACTCAACAGGCCCGCCCGGTGCGGGTCAGCGCCGGCGCGGGGCCTGGGGCGGGAGGAGGCGGCGGGGAAGCGCAGAGAGGCTCGGCTTCTTGAGCGGGGCAGGGGCGCCCTCCGCCGTCTAGGGCCACACCACCCTGAACGCGCCCGATCTCGTCTGGTCTCGGAAGCTAAGCAGGGTCGGGCCTGGTTAGTACTTGGATGGGAGACCGCCTGGGAATACCGGGTGCCGTAGGCTTCTTTTTTTTTTTTTTTTTTTTTTGTTTTGCCTCTTGTTCTGTCCCCTCTCTGGGAGCGAGGCGGCGGCCCGGGGCGGGGGTCACCCCCACCCTCAGCGCCCGCCGCGGTGCCTGGCGCCCCAGCCCGCACCGTGGGGCCTCCTCTTGTCCCAAGCCGCGACACCGCCGTCACGCGGCAGCATGCGTGGCTTCTGGACTGTCAGGTCTCAGACCAAAGGTCTGCTCCGTGGGAACCGACACGCTGGAGGAAACCTTGAGAGTCTGAGAGGGGAGGGAGTTCCAGAAGAAGGCCAGGATGTCATTTTGAGGGAGTATGTGACCAGAACTCGTCCCGTTGCTTTTGGGGTTCTATGGGCTACACGTAGGAATCTTTGGTGGTGGCACCTGATGTTGGGGGATCCGGAGTCACACCCAGACCTGCCCCACAGGCCTCCTTTTACTTTTCTCTTCGGATTCATTATGTTTAAAAAGTGTCTCTTATCTCTATGATTGCATTTTCTTTTCTCTCTCTTTTCAAGCAGATGATGGGAGTCCAAGTATTAAGGTGACATGTGTTGCCCGTGCCCCCCTCCCCCCTGTGTTCTTATTCATTAACCTCTGATGTTGTTCCAGCGTATTGTGGGGGTACCAATGTTAAGGTCGGGTACGTTGCCCTCTCCCAGCCTCCCCCCTCGGGTCAGAGCCTCAAGTGCGCCCATCCCCCAGTCGGTGCGCACCCACCCCATTCCTAATGGAGGTGTATGCCCATCCCCTCCCCCCACCCGCCCGACACCCACCCGATGAAGGTGATTCCTCTGTGTCCACTTGGGTGTCCGTCGGTTCGTACCCATTTGCTGGTGAGCGCGAGCACGTGGTGCTCGTGTGTCCATTCTTGGGCTACCTGGCTTACTGGAACGGGTTCCAGCTCTGGCCAGGAGAACCACGAGAGGTGCCCTCTCACCGCTGCTCCTCCTAGCTGAATAGCACTCCGTGGTGTCCACGCGCCACATTTCATTTACGCACTCGTGGGTCGATGGGCACTCGGGTCGCTTCCAGGTCTTTGCGATTGTGACTTGTGCCCTGACTCTAACCCTAACCCTTACCCAGCCCCGTCTCCTCCTCGGCCCCTGCCTGACTGACTCCTTCCCGCCCGGCCTGTCACCTGTCACCGTCCTCTGCCCCTGCCTGACACGCTCCTCCCCGCCCGGGCCGTCACCGTCCTCGGCCCCTGCCTGACGGGGCTCCTCCGTCGCCTGGGCCTTCCAAGGGCTTGGTGTGGACGCTGGTTCCAGGACGCCCTCCCAGGAACCCGGTAGCAGGGCGGCCGCAGCGTCTCGCGCCACCCAACCGTCCGCCGGCCGGCGGCCGTCGCTAAGTGGCCTGCGGGGGACGTGCCCCCACTGTGGGGCGGGCGCCCAGCCTGGTGTCTTCTCTGAGGCCCCGTGGCTGCTTTTCCCCCCCCGCAAGGGGAGAGCCGCGGAGGTGGGGACCGCCTCCTCGTGGGGACGTACACCCAGCTCTCCACGTCGGATTCCGGGGCTCTCTGTCCTGCCAGAAGGCCCAGCTGGCCTGCGGGTCCTTAGAGTGGCAAAAACATCCGAAAACTGAGATTGAGGGTCCGGTGGTTGTCTGCACTTTTGTGCTGGGCACCCCAGGGAGGCCCGGGGGCTGGCTGGACAACGCGGTCTGCTGAGCGGGGGGGGGGTTTGGAGGAGCAACTGATGCCCTTTGCACTTTGGGTAGCAAGTGTCTGAGGTGTCTCTGAGCCCTGCGCCATGTCGGGGGTGGGGGTGGGAGGTCGGGGGGGGGTGGAGGAGCAGGAGGAGGAGGAGGAGGAGGAGGTGGGAAGGGCCGTGGCCTGCAGTCGTGTTCCCGGGGTGGCTTCTTCCACAGGCTGCTTGGCCTGGGCTCCCTGCACCTGGGCCTTTGGAGGACTGGCCCTGTGCTTGCCAACGCTTCCCCTGCAGGGACCCAGAGCTGGGAGGTTGCATCTCTCAGCCCTGGGTCGGGCAGAGCCCCAGCGGGCCATGCCCACAACCTCTCTCAGCACGGGTCCCCCAGAAGGCTCCTTTGGGACCAGGATTCTCTTGCGGGTGACTCTTTAAGGTCTGGCCCCTGGATGGAGGGGCACCAGGAGTAGAGGAGCAGGAAGGGGAAGGGGGTGGCCGTGCGAGGGGACACTTTCAGGCCAAGTCCCAGCTTCAGCCTGATCCTCCTGGGAACCCCGGGGTGTACATCACACCTCCTGGTTGTCCCGCTCTGAGACAAGGAGCCGGGCTTCGCATTCCCCCAGCAGCCAGTCGTGGGCTGAGGACACCTGGGGCGTTGGGAACTCCCTGGCTTCTCCTTGGCTTAACATCTGGAGCTGCTTGGGAATCGCGCCGCCACACACACCCGAGTGCAGGTGTCTTCTGCACAGACTGCGGGCCTCGCTCTTCTGAATGCCGCTAGCTCGCCACCCACCCACGGGTGAACCTGGTCAGGGTACTTTCTCTCGGGGGCAGACTCTGATCCTGGCGGGCTACCGGTGTCTCTGTTTGCTCGTTTCTTTCTTCCATTTCGGGAAAGGCTTCCTTACTGGGTGTGGAAATCTCCTATGCCTTTCCTCGCCTATTCTGTCAGCTTTAAAATTCTCTTTCAGTTGCCACCCTCACAGATGGATTAGGAAACTCTTTCCGGTGCACTCATTAGTGAAATGACCTCAATGAAGCTGGAATCCAATATCTAATCGCCGATTTTTAGCGAGTCCACACGCCAGGGGTTCGGGGTCCAATGCAGCCCCGGCCAGGCCCAGGCCCCTTGGACTGGGCCACAGGAGGACACAGAGGAGGGTCCCGGCCCCCACGGTCGCGTTGCCGGCAGTTCTCCAAGGGCTTGGGCGTTTTCCAGAGGTAGGAGATGGAGTGGACTGATTTCTTCAGCGCCCCACTAACCACGCCACCCCACCCATGGGACACATCCCTAGAGAGAGAGAGAGACGCCCCATACACTCGCTCCCCTCCCCCATGCGCTGTGCCCCAGCCCGGGCCCGGGGGAATAGGCGGCAGCCCACCCACAGGGTGGGGGGCGCAGCTGAAAGGGGTTGTCGGGGAGGGCGGCCCCTGCCTGGGGTCAAAGGGCGGGCGACCCGCGCGTGCGCAATCGGCGGCGGCGGCGGCGGCGGCGGCGGCGGCCACGAGCTGGGGGTGGGCCAGGCGAGGAGAGGAAGGGGGCTGGAAGGTCTCCACCTTGGCGAGTCCAGCCGTGGAGGCGCATCTTGTGTGAGTGTGAGTGAGTGAGTGTGAGTGTGAGTGTGTGTGTGTGTGTGTGTGTGTGTATAGAGAGACAGCCCCCCACCCCGGCCCGCCGCTCCCTGCCCGCCCCGCCCCACCCCGCCTGTCACCCCCGTCCCTCGGAGCCCGCCGGACCCGGCCGGTGAACTCAACAGGCCCGCCCGGTGCGGGTCAGCGCCGGCGCGGGGCCTGGGGCGGGAGGAGGCGGCGGGAAAGCGCAGAGAGGCTCGGCTTCTTGAGCGGGGCAGGGGCGCCCTCCGCCGTCTAGGGCCACACCACCCTGAACGCGCCCGATCTCGTCTGGTCTCAGAAGCTAAGCAGGGTCGGGCCTGGTTAGTACTTGGATGGGAGACCGCCTGGGAATACCGGGTGCCGTAGGCTTCTTCTTTTTTTTTTTTTTTTTTTTTGTTTTGCCTCTTGTTCTGTCCCCTCTCTGGGAGCGAGGCGGCGGCCCGGGGCGGGGGTCACCCCCACCCTCAGCGCCCGCCGCGGTGCCTGGCGCCCCAGCCCGCACCGTGGGGCCTCCTCTTGTCCCAAGCCGCGACACCGCCGTCACGCGGCAGCATGCGTGGCTTCTGGACTGTCAGGTCTCAGACCAAAGGTCTGCTCCGTGGGAACCGACACGCTGGAGGAAACCTTGAGAGTCTGAGAGGGGAGGGAGTTCCAGAAGAAGGCCAGGATGTCATTTTGAGGGAGTATGTGACCAGAACTCGTCCCGTTGCTTTTGGGGTTCTATGGGCTACACGTAGGAATCTTTGGTGGTGGCACCTGATGTTGGGGGATCCGGAGTCACACCCAGACCTGCCCCACAGGCCTCCTTTTACTTTTCTCTTCGGATTCATTATGTTTAAAAAGTGTCTCTTATCTCTATGATTGCATTTTCTTTTCTCTCTCTTTTCAAGCAGATGATGGGAGTCCAAGTATTAAGGTGACATGTGTTGCCCGTGCCCCCCTCCCCCCTGTGTTCTTATTCATTAACCTCTGATGTTGTTCCAGCGTATTGTGGGGGTACCAATGTTAAGGTCGGGTACGTTGCCCTCTCCCAGCCTCCCCCCTCGGGTCAGAGCCTCAAGTGCGCCCATCCCCCAGTCGGTGCGCACCCACCCCATTCCTAATGGAGGTGTATGCCCATCCCCTCCCCCCACCCGCCCGACACCCACCCGATGAAGGTGATTCCTCTGTGTCCACTTGGGTGTCCGTCGGTTCGTACCCATTTGCTGGTGAGCGCGAGCACGTGGTGCTCGTGTGTCCATTCTTGGGCTACCTGGCTTACTGGAACGGGTTCCAGCTCTGGCCAGGAGAACCACGAGAGGTGCCCTCTCACCGCTGCTCCTCCTAGCTGAATAGCACTCCGTGGTGTCCACGCGCCACATTTCATTTACGCACTCGTGGGTCGATGGGCACTCGGGTCGCTTCCAGGTCTTTGCGATTGTGACTTGTGCCCTGACTCTAACCCTAACCCTTACCCAGCCCCGTCTCCTCCTCGGCCCCTGCCTGACTGACTCCTTCCCGCCCGGCCTGTCACCTGTCACCGTCCTCTGCCCCTGCCTGACACGCTCCTCCCCGCCCGGGCCGTCACCGTCCTCGGCCCCTGCCTGACGGGGCTCCTCCGTCGCCTGGGCCTTCCAAGGGCTTGGTGTGGACGCTGGTTCCAGGACGCCCTCCCAGGAACCCGGTAGCAGGGCGGCCGCAGCGTCTCGCGCCACCCAACCGTCCGCCGGCCGGCGGCCGTCGCTAAGTGGCCTGCGGGGGACGTGCCCCCACTGTGGGGCGGGCGCCCAGCCTGGTGTCTTCTCTGAGGCCCCGTGGCTGCTTTTCCCCCCCCGCAAGGGGAGAGCCGCGGAGGTGGGGACCGCCTCCTCGTGGGGACGTACACCCAGCTCTCCACGTCGGATTCCGGGGCTCTCTGTCCTGCCAGAAGGCCCAGCTGGCCTGCGGGTCCTTAGAGTGGCAAAAACATCCGAAAACTGAGATTGAGGGTCCGGTGGTTGTCTGCACTTTTGTGCTGGGCACCCCAGGGAGGCCCGGGGGCTGGCTGGACAACGCGGTCTGCTGGGCGGGGGGGGGTTTGGAGGAGCAACTGATGCCCTTTGCACTTTGGGTAGCAAGTGTCTGAGGTGTCTCTGAGCCCTGCGCCATGTCGGGGGTGGGGGTGGGAGGTCGGGGGGGGGGTGGAGGAGCAGGAGGAGGAGGAGGAGGAGGAGGTGGGAAGGGCCGTGGCCTGCAGTCGTGTTCCCGGGGTGGCTTCTTCCACAGGCTGCTTGGCCTGGGCTCCCTGCACCTGGGCCTTTGGAGGACTGGCCCTGTGCTTGCCAACGCTTCCCCTGCAGGGACCCAGAGCTGGGAGGTTGCATCTCTCAGCCCTGGGTCGGGCAGAGCCCCAGCGGGCCATGCCCACAACCTCTCTCAGCACGGGTCCCCCAGAAGGCTCCTTTGGGACCAGGATTCTCTTGCGGGTGACTCTTTAAGGTCTGGCCCCTGGATGGAGGGGCACCAGGAGTAGAGGAGCAGGAAGGGGAAGGGGGTGGCCGTGCGAGGGGACACTTTCAGGCCAAGTCCCAGCTTCAGCCTGATCCTCCTGGGAACCCCGGGGTGTACGTCACACCTCCTGGTTGTCCCGCTCTGAGACAAGGAGCCGGGCTTCGCATTCCCCCAGCAGCCAGTCGTGGGCTGAGGACACCTGGGGCGTTGGGAACTCCCTGGCTTCTCCTTGGCTTAACATCTGGAGCTGCTTGTGAATCGCGCCGCCACACACACCCGAGTGCAGGTGTCTTCTGCACAGACTGCGGGCCTCGCTCTTCTGAATGCCGCTAGCTCGCCACCCACCCACGGGTGAACCTGGTCAGGGTACTTTCTCTCGGGGGCAGACTCTGATCCTGGCGGGCTACCGGTGTCTCTGTTTGCTCGTTTCTTTCTTCCATTTCGGGAAAGGCTTCCTTACTGGGTGTGGAAATCTCCTATGCCTTTCCTCGCCTATTCTGTCAGCTTTAAAATTCTCTTTCAGTTGCCACCCTCACAGATGGATTAGGAAACTCTTTCCGGTGCACTCATTAGTGAAATGACCTCAATGAAGCTGGAATCCAATATCTAATCGCCGATTTTTAGCGAGTCCACACGCCAGGGGGGTCGGGGTCCAATGCAGCCCCGGCCAGGCCCAGGCCCCTTGGACTGGGCCACAGGAGGACACAGAGGAGGGTCCCGGCCCCCACGGTCGCGTTGCCGGCAGTTCTCCAAGGGCTTGGGCGTTTTCCAGAGGTAGGAGATGGAGGGGACTGATTTCTTCAGCGCCCCACTAACCACGCCACCCCACCCATGGGACACATCCCTAGAGAGAGAGAGAGACGCCCCATACACTCGCTCCCCTCCCCCATGCGCTGTGCCCCAGCCCGGGCCCGGGGGAATAGGCGGCAGCCCACCCACAGGGTGGGGGGCGCAGCTGAAAGGGGTTGTCGGGGAGGGCGGCCCCTGCCTGGGGTCAAAGGGCGGGCGACCCGCGCGTGCGCAATCGGCGGCGGCGGCGGGGGCGGCCACGAGCTGGGGGTGGGCCAGGCGAGGAGAGGAAGGGGGCTGGAAGGTCTCCACCTTGGCGAGTCCAGCCGTGGAGGCGCATCTTGTGTGAGTGTGAGTGAGTGAGTGTGAGTGTGAGTGTGTGTGTGTGTGTGTGTGTGTGTATAGAGAGACAGCCCCCCACCCCGGCCCGCCGCTCCCTGCCCGCCCCGCCCCGCCCCGCCTGTCACCCCCGTCCCTCGGAGCCCGCCGGACCCGGCCGGTGAACTCAACAGGCCCGCC
This sequence comes from Microcebus murinus, assembly GCF_040939455.1. Classification (NCBI taxonomy): domain Eukaryota; kingdom Metazoa; phylum Chordata; class Mammalia; order Primates; family Cheirogaleidae; genus Microcebus; species Microcebus murinus. Next base: position 114,111,062 of record NC_134108.1, read on the forward strand.
CGGTGCGGGTCAGCGCCGGCGCGGGGCCTGGGGCGGGAGGAGGCGGCGGGGAAGCGCAGAGAGGCTCGGCTTCTTGAGCGGGGCAGGGGCGCCCTCCGCCGTCTAGGGCCACACCACCCTGAACGCGCCCGATCTCGTCTGGTCTCGGAAGCTAAGCAGGGTCGGGCCTGGTTAGTACTTGGATGGGAGACCGCCTGGGAATACCGGGTGCCGTAGGCTTCTTTTTTTTTTTTTTTTTTTTTTTGTTTTGCCTCTTGTTCTGTCCCCTCTCTGGGAGCGAGGCGGCGGCCCGGGGCGGGGGTCACCCCCACCCTCAGCGCCCGCCGCGGTGCCTGGCGCCCCAGCCCGCACCGTGGGGCCTCCTCTTGTCCCAAGCCGCGACACCGCCGTCACGCGGCAGCATGCGTGGCTTCTGGACTGTCAGGTCTCAGACCAAAGGTCTGCTCCGTGGGAACCGACACGCTGGAGGAAACCTTGAGAGTCTGAGAGGGGAGGGAGTTCCAGAAGAAGGCCAGGATGTCATTTTGAGGGAGTATGTGACCAGAACTCGTCCCGTTGCTTTTGGGGTTCTATGGGCTACACGTAGGAATCTTTGGTGGTGGCACCTGATGTTGGGGGATCCGGAGTCACACCCAGACCTGCCCCACAGGCCTCCTTTTACTTTTCTCTTCGGATTCATTATGTTTAAAAAGTGTCTCTTATCTCTATGATTGCATTTTCTTTTCTCTCTCTTTTCAAGCAGATGATGGGAGTCCAAGTATTAAGGTGACATGTGTTGCCCGTGCCCCCCTCCCCCCTGTGTTCTTATTCATTAACCTCTGATGTTGTTCCAGCGTATTGTGGGGGTACCAATGTTAAGGTCGGGTACGTTGCCCTCTCCCAGCCTCCCCCCTCGGGTCAGAGCCTCAAGTGCGCCCATCCCCCAGTCGGTGCGCACCCACCCCATTCCTAATGGAGGTGTATGCCCATCCCCTCCCCCCACCCGCCCGACACCCACCCGATGAAGGTGATTCCTCTGTGTCCACTTGGGTGTCCGTCGGTTCGTACCCATTTGCTGGTGAGCGCGAGCACGTGGTGCTCGTGTGTCCATTCTTGGGCTACCTGGCTTACTGGAACGGGTTCCAGCTCTGGCCAGGAGAACCACGAGAGGTGCCCTCTCACCGCTGCTCCTCCTAGCTGAATAGCACTCCGTGGTGTCCACGCGCCACATTTCATTTACGCACTCGTGGGTCGATGGGCACTCGGGTCGCTTCCAGGTCTTTGCGATTGTGACTTGTGCCCTGACTCTAACCCTAACCCTTACCCAGCCCCGTCTCCTCCTCGGCCCCTGCCTGACTGACTCCTTCCCGCCCGGCCTGTCACCTGTCACCGTCCTCTGCCCCTGCCTGACACGCTCCTCCCCGCCCGGGCCGTCACCGTCCTCGGCCCCTGCCTGACGGGGCTCCTCCGTCGCCTGGGCCTTCCAAGGGCTTGGTGTGGACGCTGGTTCCAGGACGCCCTCCCAGGAACCCGGTAGCAGGGCGGCCGCAGCGTCTCGCGCCACCCAACCGTCCGCCGGCCGGCGGCCGTCGCTAAGTGGCCTGCGGGGGACGTGCCCCCACTGTGGGGCGGGCGCCCAGCCTGGTGTCTTCTCTGAGGCCCCGTGGCTGCTTTTCCCCCCCCGCAAGGGGAGAGCCGCGGAGGTGGGGACCGCCTCCTCGTGGGGACGTACACCCAGCTCTCCACGTCGGATTCCGGGGCTCTCTGTCCTGCCAGAAGGCCCAGCTGGCCTGCGGGTCCTTAGAGTGGCAAAAACATCCGAAAACTGAGATTGAGGGTCCGGTGGTTGTCTGCACTTTTGTGCTGGGCACCCCAGGGAGGCCCGGGGGCTGGCTGGACAACGCGGTCTGCTGGGCGGGGGGGGGGTTTGGAGGAGCAACTGATGCCCTTTGCACTTTGGGTAGCAAGTGTCTGAGGTGTCTCTGAGCCCTGCGCCATGTCGGGGGTGGGGGTGGGAGGTCGGGGGGGGGGTGGAGGAGCAGGAGGAGGAGGAGGAGGAGGAGGTGGGAAGGGCCGTGGCCTGCAGTCGTGTTCCCGGGGTGGCTTCTTCCACAGGCTGCTTGGCCTGGGCTCCCTGCACCTGGGCCTTTGGAGGACTGGCCCTGTGCTTGCCAACGCTTCCCCTGCAGGGACCCAGAGCTGGGAGGTTGCATCTCTCAGCCCTGGGTCGGGCAGAGCCCCAGCGGGCCATGCCCACAACCTCTCTCAGCACGGGTCCCCCAGAAGGCTCCTTTGGGACCAGGATTCTCTTGCGGGTGACTCTTTAAGGTCTGGCCCCTGGATGGAGGGGCACCAGGAGTAGAGGAGCAGGAAGGGGAAGGGGGTGGCCGTGCGAGGGGACACTTTCAGGCCAAGTCCCAGCTTCAGCCTGATCCTCCTGGGAACCCCGGGGTGTACATCACACCTCCTGGTTGTCCCGCTCTGAGACAAGGAGCCGGGCTTCGCATTCCCCCAGCAGCCAGTCGTGGGCTGAGGACACCTGGGGCGTTGGGAACTCCCTGGCTTCTCCTTGGCTTAACATCTGGAGCTGCTTGGGAATCGCGCCGCCACACACACCCGAGTGCAGGTGTCTTCTGCACAGACTGCGGGCCTCGCTCTTCTGAATGCCGCTAGCTCGCCACCCACCCACGGGTGAACCTGGTCAGGGTACTTTCTCTCGGGGGCAGACTCTGATCCTGGCGGGCTACCGGTGTCTCTGTTTGCTCGTTTCTTTCTTCCATTTCGGGAAAGGCTTCCTTACTGGGTGTGGAAATCTCCTATGCCTTTCCTCGCCTATTCTGTCAGCTTTAAAATTCTCTTTCAGTTGCCACCCTCACAGATGGATTAGGAAACTCTTTCCGGTGCACTCATTAGTGAAATGACCTCAATGAAGCTGGAATCCAATATCTAATCGCCGATTTTTAGCGAGTCCACACGCCAGGGGTTCGGGGTCCAATGCAGCCCCGGCCAGGCCCAGGCCCCTTGGACTGGGCCACAGGAGGACACAGAGGAGGGTCCCGGCCCCCACGGTCGCGTTGCCGGCAGTTCTCCAAGGGCTTGGGCGTTTTCCAGAGGTAGGAGATGGAGTGGACTGATTTCTTCAGCGCCCCACTAACCACGCCACCCCACCCATGGGACACATCCCTAGAGAGAGAGAGAGACGCCCCATACACTCGCTCCCCTCCCCCATGCGCTGTGCCCCAGCCCGGGCCCGGGGGAATAGGCGGCAGCCCACCCACAGGGTGGGGGGCGCAGCTGAAAGGGGTTGTCGGGGAGGGCGGCCCCTGCCTGGGGTCAAAGGGCGGGCGACCCGCGCGTGCGCAATCGGCGGCGGCGGCGGCGGCGGCGGCGGCGGCCACGAGCTGGGGGTGGGCCAGGCGAGGAGAGGAAGGGGGCTGGAAGGTCTCCACCTTGGCGAGTCCAGCCGTGGAGGCGCATCTTGTGTGAGTGTGAGTGAGTGAGTGTGAGTGTGAGTGTGTGTGTGTGTGTGTGTGTGTGTATAGAGAGACAGCCCCCCACCCCGGCCCGCCGCTCCCTGCCCGCCCCGCCCCACCCCGCCTGTCACCCCCGTCCCTCGGAGCCCGCCGGACCCGGCCGGTGAACTCAACAGGCCCGCCCGGTGCGGGTCAGCGCCGGCGCGGGGCCTGGGGCGGGAGGAGGCGGCGGGAAAGCGCAGAGAGGCTCGGCTTCTTGAGCGGGGCAGGGGCGCCCTCCGCCGTCTAGGGCCACACCACCCTGAACGCGCCCGATCTCGTCTGGTCTCGGAAGCTAAGCAGGGTCGGGCCTGGTTAGTACTTGGATGGGAGACCGCCTGGGAATACCGGGTGCCGTAGGCTTCTTTTTTTTTTTTTTTTTTTTTTGTTTTGCCTCTTGTTCTGTCCCCTCTCTGGGAGCGAGGCGGCGGCCCGGGGCGGGGGTCACCCCCACCCTCAGCGCCCGCCGCGGTGCCTGGCGCCCCAGCCCGCACCGTGGGGCCTCCTCTTGTCCCAAGCCGCGACACCGCCGTCACGCGGCAGCATGCGTGGCTTCTGGACTGTCAGGTCTCAGACCAAAGGTCTGCTCCGTGGGAACCGACACGCTGGAGGAAACCTTGAGAGTCTGAGAGGGGAGGGAGTTCCAGAAGAAGGCCAGGATGTCATTTTGAGGGAGTATGTGACCAGAACTCGTCCCGTTGCTTTTGGGGTTCTATGGGCTACACGTAGGAATCTTTGGTGGTGGCACCTGATGTTGGGGGATCCGGAGTCACACCCAGACCTGCCCCACAGGCCTCCTTTTACTTTTCTCTTCGGATTCATTATGTTTAAAAAGTGTCTCTTATCTCTATGATTGCATTTTCTTTTCTCTCTCTTTTCAAGCAGATGATGGGAGTCCAAGTATTAAGGTGACATGTGTTGCCCGTGCCCCCCTCCCCCCTGTGTTCTTATTCATTAACCTCTGATGTTGTTCCAGCGTATTGTGGGGGTACCAATGTTAAGGTCGGGTACGTTGCCCTCTCCCAGCCTCCCCCCTCGGGTCAGAGCCTCAAGTGCGCCCATCCCCCAGTCGGTGCGCACCCACCCCATTCCTAATGGAGGTGTATGCCCATCCCCTCCCCCCACCCGCCCGACACCCACCCGATGAAGGTGATTCCTCTGTGTCCACTTGGGTGTCCGTCGGTTCGTACCCATTTGCTGGTGAGCGCGAGCACGTGGTGCTCGTGTGTCCATTCTTGGGCTACCTGGCTTACTGGAACGGGTTCCAGCTCTGGCCAGGAGAACCACGAGAGGTGCCCTCTCACCGCTGCTCCTCCTAGCTGAATAGCACTCCGTGGTGTCCACGCGCCACATTTCATTTACGCACTCGTGGGTCGATGGGCACTCGGGTCGCTTCCAGGTCTTTGCGATTGTGACTTGTGCCCTGACTCTAACCCTAACCCTTACCCAGCCCCGTCTCCTCCTCGGCCCCTGCCTGACTGACTCCTTCCCGCCCGGCCTGTCACCTGTCACCGTCCTCTGCCCCTGCCTGACACGCTCCTCCCCGCCCGGGCCGTCACCGTCCTCGGCCCCTGCCTGACGGGGCTCCTCCGTCGCCTGGGCCTTCCAAGGGCTTGGTGTGGACGCTGGTTCCAGGACGCCCTCCCAGGAACCCGGTAGCAGGGCGGCCGCAGCGTCTCGCGCCACCCAACCGTCCGCCGGCCGGCGGCCGTCGCTAAGTGGCCTGCGGGGGACGTGCCCCCACTGTGGGGCGGGCGCCCAGCCTGGTGTCTTCTCTGAGGCCCCGTGGCTGCTTTTCCCCCCCCCCCGCAAGGGGAGAGCCGCGGAGGTGGGGACCGCCTCCTCGTGGGGACGTACACCCAGCTCTCCACGTCGGATTCCGGGGCTCTCTGTCCTGCCAGAAGGCCCAGCTGGCCTGCGGGTCCTTAGAGTGGCAAAAACATCCGAAAACTGAGATTGAGGGTCCGGTGGTTGTCTGCACTTTTGTGCTGGGCACCCCAGGGAGGCCCGGGGGCTGGCTGGACAACGCGGTCTGCTGGGCGGGGGGGGGGGTTTGGAGGAGCAACTGATGCCCTTTGCACTTTGGGTAGCAAGTGTCTGAGGTGTCTCTGAGCCCTGCGCCATGTCGGGGGTGGGGGTGGGAGGTCGGGGGGGGGGTGGAGGAGCAGGAGGAGGAGGAGGAGGAGGAGGTGGGAAGGGCCGTGGCCTGCAGTCGTGTTCCCGGGGTGGCTTCTTCCACAGGCTGCTTGGCCTGGGCTCCCTGCACCTGGGCCTTTGGAGGACTGGCCCTGTGCTTGCCAACGCTTCCCCTGCAGGGACCCAGAGCTGGGAGGTTGCATCTCTCAGCCCTGGGTCGGGCAGAGCCCCAGCGGGCCATGCCCACAACCTCTCTCAGCACGGGTCCCCCAGAAGGCTCCTTTGGGACCAGGATTCTCTTGCGGGTGACTCTTTAAGGTCTGGCCCCTGGATGGAGGGGCACCAGGAGTAGAGGAGCAGGAAGGGGAAGGGGGTGGCCGTGCGAGGGGACACTTTCAGGCCAAGTCCCAGCTTCAGCCTGATCCTCCTGGGAACCCCGGGGTGTACGTCACACCTCCTGGTTGTCCCGCTCTGAGACAAGGAGCCGGGCTTCGCATTCCCCCAGCAGCCAGTCGTGGGCTGAGGACACCTGGGGCGTTGGGAACTCCCTGGCTTCTCCTTGGCTTAACATCTGGAGCTGCTTGGGAATCGTGCCGCCACACACACCCGAGTGCAGGTGTCTTCTGCACAGACTGCGGGCCTCGCTCTTCTGAATGCCGCTAGCTCGCCACCCACCCACGGGTGAACCTGGTCAGGGTACTTTCTCTCGGGGGCAGACTCTGATCCTGGCGGGCTACCGGTGTCTCTGTTTGCTCGTTTCTTTCTTCCATTTCGGGAAAGGCTTCCTTACTGGGTGTGGAAATCTCCTATGCCTTTCCTCGCCTATTCTGTCAGCTTTAAAATTCTCTTTCAGTTGCCACCCTCACAGATGGATTAGGAAACTCTTTCCGGTGCACTCATTAGTGAAATGACCTCAATGAAGCTGGAATCCAATATCTAATCGCCGATTTTTAGCGAGTCCACACGCCAGGGGGGTCGGGGTCCAATGCAGCCCCGGCCAGGCCCAGGCCCCTTGGACTGGGCCACAGGAGGACACAGAGGAGGGTCCCGGCCCCCACGGTCGCGTTGCCGGCAGTTCTCCAAGGGCTTGGGCGTTTTCCAGAGGTAGGAGATGGAGGGGACTGATTTCTTCAGCGCCCCACTAACCACGCCACCCCACCCATGGGACACATCCCTAGAGAGAGAGAGAGACGCCCCATACACTCGCTCCCCTCCCCCATGCGCTGTGCCCCAGCCCGGGCCCTGGGGAATAGGCGGCAGCCCACCCACAGGGTGGGGGGCGCAGCTGAAAGGGGTTGTCGGGGAGGGCGGCCCCTGCCTGGGGTCAAAGGGCGGGCGACCCGCGCGTGCGCAATCGGCGGCGGCGGCGGGGGCGGCCACGAGCTGGGGGTGGGCCAGGCGAGGAGAGGAAGGGGGCTGGAAGGTCTCCACCTTGGCGAGTCCAGCCGTGGAGGCGCATCTTGTGTGAGTGTGAGTGAGTGAGTGTGAGTGTGAGTGTGTGTGTGTGTGTGTGTGTGTGTATAGAGAGACAGCCCCCCACCCCGGCCCGCCGCTCCCTGCCCGCCCCGCCCCACCCCGCCTGTCACCCCCGTCCCTCGGAGCCCGCCGGACCCGGCCGGTGAACTCAACAGGCCCGCCCGGTGCGGGTCAGCGCTGGCGCGGGGCCTGGGGCGGGAGGAGGCGGCGGGAAAGCGCAGAGAGGCTCGGCTTCTTGAGCGGGGCAGGGGCGCCCTCCGCCGTCTAGGGCCACACCACCCTGAACGCGCCCGATCTCGTCTGGTCTCAGAAGCTAAGCAGGGTCGGGCCTGGTTAGTACTTGGATGGGAGACCGCCTGGGAATACCGGGTGCCGTAGGCTTCTTCTTTTTTTTTTTTTTTTTTTGTTTTGCCTCTTGTTCTGTCCCCTCTCTGGGAGCGAGGCGGCGGCCCGGGGCGGGGGTCACCCCCACCCTCAGCGCCCGCCGCGGTGCCTGGCGCCCCAGCCCGCACCGTGGGGCCTCCTCTTGTCCCAAGCCGCGACACCGCCGTCACGCGGCAGCATGCGTGGCTTCTGGACTGTCAGGTCTCAGACCAAAGGTCTGCTCCGTGGGAACCGACACGCTGGAGGAAACCTTGAGAGTCTGAGAGGGGAGGGAGTTCCAGAAGAAGGCCAGGATGTCATTTTGAGGGAGTATGTGACCAGAACTCGTCCCGTTGCTTTTGGGGTTCTATGGGCTACACGTAGGAATCTTTGGTGGTGGCACCTGATGTTGGGGGATCCGGAGTCACACCCAGACCTGCCCCACAGGCCTCCTTTTACTTTTCTCTTCGGATTCATTATGTTTAAAAAGTGTCTCTTATCTCTATGATTGCATTTTCTTTTCTCTCTCTTTTCAAGCAGATGATGGGAGTCCAAGTATTAAGGTGACATGTGTTGCCCGTGCCCCCCTCCCCCCTGTGTTCTTATTCATTAACCTCTGATGTTGTTCCAGCGTATTGTGGGGGTACCAATGTTAAGGTCGGGTACGTTGCCCTCTCCCAGCCTCCCCCCTCGGGTCAGAGCCTCAAGTGCGCCCATCCCCCAGTCGGTGCGCACCCACCCCATTCCTAATGGAGGTGTATGCCCATCCCCTCCCCCCACCCGCCCGACACCCACCCGATGAAGGTGATTCCTCTGTGTCCACTTGGGTGTCCGTCGGTTCGTACCCATTTGCTGGTGAGCGCGAGCACGTGGTGCTCGTGTGTCCATTCTTGGGCTACCTGGCTTACTGGAACGGGTTCCAGCTCTGGCCAGGAGAACCACGAGAGGTGCCCTCTCACCGCTGCTCCTCCTAGCTGAATAGCACTCCGTGGTGTCCACGCGCCACATTTCATTTACGCACTCGTGGGTCGATGGGCACTCGGGTCGCTTCCAGGTCTTTGCGATTGTGACTTGTGCCCTGACTCTAACCCTAACCCTTACCCAGCCCCGTCTCCTCCTCGGCCCCTGCCTGACTGACTCCTTCCCGCCCGGCCTGTCACCTGTCACCGTCCTCTGCCCCTGCCTGACACGCTCCTCCCCGCCCGGGCCGTCACCGTCCTCGGCCCCTGCCTGACGGGGCTCCTCCGTCGCCTGGGCCTTCCAAGGGCTTGGTGTGGACGCTGGTTCCAGGACGCCCTCCCAGGAACCCGGTAGCAGGGCGGCCGCAGCGTCTCGCGCCACCCAACCGTCCGCCGGCCGGCGGCCGTCGCTAAGTGGCCTGCGGGGGACGTGCCCCCACTGTGGGGCGGGCGCCCAGCCTGGTGTCTTCTCTGAGGCCCCGTGGCTGCTTTTCCCCCCCCGCAAGGGGAGAGCCGCGGAGGTGGGGACCGCCTCCTCGTGGGGACGTACACCCAGCTCTCCACGTCGGATTCCGGGGCTCTCTGTCCTGCCAGAAGGCCCAGCTGGCCTGCGGGTCCTTAGAGTGGCAAAAACATCCGAAAACTGAGATTGAGGGTCCGGTGGTTGTCTGCACTTTTGTGCTGGGCACCCCAGGGAGGCCCGGGGGCTGGCTGGACAACGCGGTCTGCTGGGCGGGGGGGGGGGTTTGGAGGAGCAACTGATGCCCTTTGCACTTTGGGTAGCAAGTGTCTGAGGTGTCTCTGAGCCCTGCGCCATGTCGGGGGTGGGGGTGGGAGGTCGGGGGGGGGGGGTGGAGGAGCAGGAGGAGGAGGAGGAGGAGGAGGTGGGAAGGGCCGTGGCCTGCAGTCGTGTTCCCGGGGTGGCTTCTTCCACAGGCTGCTTGGCCTGGGCTCCCTGCACCTGGGCCTTTGGAGGACTGGCCCTGTGCTTGCCAACGCTTCCCCTGCAGGGACCCAGAGCTGGGAGGTTGCATCTCTCAGCCCTGGGTCGGGCAGAGCCCCAGCGGGCCATGCCCACAACCTCTCTCAGCACGGGTCCCCCAGAAGGCTCCTTTGGGACCAGGATTCTCTTGCGGGTGACTCTTTAAGGTCTGGCCCCTGGATGGAGGGGCACCAGGAGTAGAGGAGCAGGAAGGGGAAGGGGGTGGCCGTGCGAGGGGACACTTTCAGGCCAAGTCCCAGCTTCAGCCTGATCCTCCTGGGAACCCCGGGGTGTACGTCACACCTCCTGGTTGTCCCGCTCTGAGACAAGGAGCCGGGCTTCGCATTCCCCCAGCAGCCAGTCGTGGGCTGAGGACACCTGGGGCGTTGGGAACTCCCTGGCTTCTCCTTGGCTTAACATCTGGAGCTGCTTGGGAATCGCGCCGCCACACACACCCGAGTGCAGGTGTCTTCTGCACAGACTGCGGGCCTCGCTCTTCTGAATGCCGCTAGCTCGCCACCCACCCACGGGTGAACCTGGTCAGGGTACTTTCTCTCGGGGGCAGACTCTGATCCTGGCGGGCTACCGGTGTCTCTGTTTGCTCGTTTCTTTCTTCCATTTCGGGAAAGGCTTCCTTACTGGGTGTGGAAATCTCCTATGCCTTTCCTCGCCTATTCTGTCAGCTTTAAAATTCTCTTTCAGTTGCCACCCTCACAGATGGATTAGGAAACTCTTTCCGGTGCACTCATTAGTGAAATGACCTCAATGAAGCTGGAATCCAATATCTAATCGCCGATTTTTAGCGAGTCCACACGCCAGGGGGGTCGGGGTCCAATGCAGCCCCGGCCAGGCCCAGGCCCCTTGGACTGGGCCACAGGAGGACACAGAGGAGGGTCCCGGCCCCCACGGTCGCGTTGCCGGCAGTTCTCCAAGGGCTTGGGCGTTTTCCAGAGGTAGGAGATGGAGGGGACTGATTTCTTCAGCGCCCCACTAACCACGCCACCCCACCCATGGGACACATCCCTAGAGAGAGAGAGAGACGCCCCATACACTCGCTCCCCTCCCCCATGCGCTGTGCCCCAGCCCGGGCCCGGGGGAATAGGCGGCAGCCCACCCACAGGGTGGGGGGCGCAGCTGAAAGGGGTTGTCGGGGAGGGCGGCCCCTGCCTGGGGTCAAAGGGCGGGCGACCCGCGCGTGCGCAATCGGCGGCGGCGGCGGCGGCGGCGGCGGCCACGAGCTGGGGGTGGGCCAGGCGAGGAGAGGAAGGGGGCTGGAAGGTCTCCACCTTGGCGAGTCCAGCCGTGGAGGCGCATCTTGTGTGAGTGTGAGTGAGTGAGTGTGAGTGTGAGTGTGTGTGTGTGTGTGTGTGTGTGTATAGAGAGACAGCCCCCCACCCCGGCCCGCCGCTCCCTGCCCGCCCCGCCCCGCCCCGCCTGTCACCCCCGTCCCTCGGAGCCCGCCGGACCCGGCCGGTGAACTCAACAGGCCCGCCCGGTGCGGGTCAGCGCCGGCGCGGGGCCTGGGGCGGGAGGAGGCGGCGGGGAAGCGCAGAGAGGCTCGGCTTCTTGAGCGGGGCAGGGGCGCCCTCCGCCGTCTAGGGCCACACCACCCTGAACGCGCCCGATCTCGTCTGGTCTCGGAAGCTAAGCAGGGTCGGGCCTGGTTAGTACTTGGATGGGAGACCGCCTGGGAATACCGGGTGCCGTAGGCTTCTTCTTTTTTTTTTTTTTTTTTTTTGTTTTGCCTCTTGTTCTGTCCCCTCTCTGGGAGCGAGGCGGCGGCCCGGGGCGGGGGTCACCCCCACCCTCAGCGCCCGCCGCGGTGCCTGGCGCCCCAGCCCGCACCGTGGGGCCTCCTCTTGTCCCAAGCCGCGACACCGCCGTCACGCGGCAGCATGCGTGGCTTCTGGACTGTCAGGTCTCAGACCAAAGGTCTGCTCCGTGGGAACCGACACGCTGGAGGAAACCTTGAGAGTCTGAGAGGGGAGGGAGTTCCAGAAGAAGGCCAGGATGTCATTTTGAGGGAGTATGTGACCAGAACTCGTCCCGTTGCTTTTGGGGTTCTATGGGCTACACGTAGGAATCTTTGGTGGTGGCACCTGATGTTGGGGGATCCGGAGTCACACCCAGACCTGCCCCACAGGCCTCCTTTTACTTTTCTCTTCGGATTCATTATGTTTAAAAAGTGTCTCTTATCTCTATGATTGCATTTTCTTTTCTCTCTCTTTTCAAGCAGATGATGGGAGTCCAAGTATTAAGGTGACATGTGTTGCCCGTGCCCCCCTCCCCCCTGTGTTCTTATTCATTAACCTCTGATGTTGTTCCAGCGTATTGTGGGGGTACCAATGTTAAGGTCGGGTACGTTGCCCTCTCCCAGCCTCCCCCCTCGGGTCAGAGCCTCAAGTGCGCCCATCCCCCAGTCGGTGCGCACCCACCCCATTCCTAATGGAGGTGTATGCCCATCCCCTCCCCCCACCCGCCCGACACCCACCCGATGAAGGTGATTCCTCTGTGTCCACTTGGGTGTCCGTCGGTTCGTACCCATTTGCTGGTGAGCGCGAGCACGTGGTGCTCGTGTGTCCATTCTTGGGCTACCTGGCTTACTGGAACGGGTTCCAGCTCTGGCCAGGAGAACCACGAGAGGTGCCCTCTCACCGCTGCTCCTCCTAGCTGAATAGCACTCCGTGGTGTCCACGCGCCACATTTCATTTACGCACTCGTGGGTCGATGGGCACTCGGGTCGCTTCCAGGTCTTTGCGATTGTGACTTGTGCCCTGACTCTAACCCTAACCCTTACCCAGCCCCGTCTCCTCCTCGGCCCCTGCCTGACTGACTCCTTCCCGCCCGGCCTGTCACCTGTCACCGTCCTCTGCCCCTGCCTGACACGCTCCTCCCCGCCCGGGCCGTCACCGTCCTCGGCCCCTGCCTGACGGGGCTCCTCCGTCGCCTGGGCCTTCCAAGGGCTTGGTGTGGACGCTGGTTCCAGGACGCCCTCCCAGGAACCCGGTAGCAGGGCGGCCGCAGCGTCTCGCGCCACCCAACCGTCCGCCGGCCGGCGGCCGTCGCTAAGTGGCCTGCGGGGGACGTGCCCCCACTGTGGGGCGGGCGCCCAGCCTGGTGTCTTCTCTGAGGCCCCGTGGCTGCTTTTCCCCCCCCGCAAGGGGAGAGCCGCGGAGGTGGGGACCGCCTCCTCGTGGGGACGTACACCCAGCTCTCCACGTCGGATTCCGGGGCTCTCTGTCCTGCCAGAAGGCCCAGCTGGCCTGCGGGTCCTTAGAGTGGCAAAAACATCCGAAAACTGAGATTGAGGGTCCGGTGGTTGTCTGCACTTTTGTGCTGGGCACCCCAGGGAGGCCCGGGGGCTGGCTGGACAACGCGGTCTGCTGGGCGGGGGGGGGGTTTGGAGGAGCAACTGATGCCCTTTGCACTTTGGGTAGCAAGTGTCTGAGGTGTCTCTGAGCCCTGCGCCATGTCGGGGGTGGGGGTGGGAGGTCGGGGGGGGGGTGGAGGAGCAGGAGGAGGAGGAGGAGGAGGAGGTGGGAAGGGCCGTGGCCTGCAGTCGTGTTCCCGGGGTGGCTTCTTCCACAGGCTGCTTGGCCTGGGCTCCCTGCACCTGGGCCTTTGGAGGACTGGCCCTGTGCTTGCCAACGCTTCCCCTGCAGGGACCCAGAGCTGGGAGGTTGCATCTCTCAGCCCTGGGTCGGGCAGAGCCCCAGCGGGCCATGCCCACAACCTCTCTCAGCACGGGTCCCCCAGAAGGCTCCTTTGGGACCAGGATTCTCTTGCGGGTGACTCTTTAAGGTCTGGCCCCTGGATGGAGGGGCACCAGGAGTAGAGGAGCAGGAAGGGGAAGGGGGTGGCCGTGCGAGGGGACACTTTCAGGCCAAGTCCCAGCTTCAGCCTGATCCTCCTGGGAACCCCGGGGTGTACGTCACACCTCCTGGTTGTCCCGCTCTGAGACAAGGAGCCGGGCTTCGCATTCCCCCAGCAGCCAGTCGTGGGCTGAGGACACCTGGGGCGTTGGGAACTCCCTGGCTTCTCCTTGGCTTAACATCTGGAGCTGCTTGGGAATCGCGCCGCCACACACACCCGAGTGCAGGTGTCTTCTGCACAGACTGCGGGCCTCGCTCTTCTGAATGCCGCTAGCTCGCCACCCACCCACGGGTGAACCTGGTCAGGGTACTTTCTCTCGGGGGCAGACTCTGATCCTGGCGGGCTACCGGTGTCTCTGTTTGCTCGTTTCTTTCTTCCATTTCGGGAAAGGCTTCCTTACTGGGTGTGGAAATCTCCTATGCCTTTCCTCGCCTATTCTGTCAGCTTTAAAATTCTCTTTCAGTTGCCACCCTCACAGATGGATTAGGAAACTCTTTCCGGTGCACTCATTAGTGAAATGACCTCAATGAAGCTGGAATCCAATATCTAATCGCCGATTTTTAGCGAGTCCACACGCCAGGGGGGTCGGGGTCCAATGCAGCCCCGGCCAGGCCCAGGCCCCTTGGACTGGGCCACAGGAGGACACAGAGGAGGGTCCCGGCCCCCACGGTCGCGTTGCCGGCAGTTCTCCAAGGGCTTGGGCGTTTTCCAGAGGTAGGAGATGGAGGGGACTGATTTCTTCAGCGCCCCACTAACCACGCCACCCCACCCATGGGACACATCCCTAGAGAGAGAGAGAGACGCCCCATACACTCGCTCCCCTCCCCCATGCGCTGTGCCCCAGCCCGGGCCCGGGGGAATAGGCGGCAGCCCACCCACAGGGTGGGGGGCGCAGCTGAAAGGGGTTGTCGGGGAGGGCGGCCCCTGCCTGGGGTCAAAGGGCGGGCGACCCGCGCGTGCGCAATCGGCGGCGGCGGCGGGGGCGGCCACGAGCTGGGGGTGGGCCAGGCGAGGAGAGGAAGGGGGCTGGAAGGTCTCCACCTTGGCGAGTCCAGCCGTGGAGGCGCATCTTGTGTGAGTGTGAGTGAGTGAGTGTGAGTGTGAGTGTGTGTGTGTGTGTGTGTGTGTATAGAGAGACAGCCCCCCACCCCGGCCCGCCGCTCCCTGCCCGCCCCGCCCCACCCCGCCTGTCACCCCCGTCCCTCGGAGCCCGCCGGACCCGGCCGGTGAACTCAACAGGCCCGCCCGGTGCGGGTCAGCGCCGGCGCGGGGCCTGGGGCGGGAGGAGGCGGCGGGAAAGCGCAGAGAGGCTCGGCTTCTTGAGCGGGGCAGGGGCGCCCTCCGCCGTCTAGGGCCACACCACCCTGAACGCGCCCGATCTCGTCTGGTCTCGGAAGCTAAGCAGGGTCGGGCCTGGTTAGTACTTGGATGGGAGACCGCCTGGGAATACCGGGTGCCGTAGGCTTCTTTTTTTTTTTTTTTTTTTTTTTGTTTTGCCTCTTGTTCTGTCCCCTCTCTGGGAGCGAGGCGGCGGCCCGGGGCGGGGGTCACCCCCACCCTCAGCGCCCGCCGCGGTGCCTGGCGCCCCAGCCCGCACCGTGGGGCCTCCTCTTGTCCCAAGCCGCGACACCGCCGTCACGCGGCAGCATGCGTGGCTTCTGGACTGTCAGGTCTCAGACCAAAGGTCTGCTCCGTGGGAACCGACACGCTGGAGGAAACCTTGAGAGTCTGAGAGGGGAGGGAGTTCCAGAAGAAGGCCAGGATGTCATTTTGAGGGAGTATGTGACCAGAACTCGTCCCGTTGCTTTTGGGGTTCTATGGGCTACACGTAGGAATCTTTGGTGGTGGCACCTGATGTTGGGGGATCCGGAGTCACACCCAGACCTGCCCCACAGGCCTCCTTTTACTTTTCTCTTCGGATTCATTATGTTTAAAAAGTGTCTCTTATCTCTATGATTGCATTTTCTTTTCTCTCTCTTTTCAAGCAGATGATGGGAGTCCAAGTATTAAGGTGACATGTGTTGCCCGTGCCCCCCTCCCCCCTGTGTTCTTATTCATTAACCTCTGATGTTGTTCCAGCGTATTGTGGGGGTACCAATGTTAAGGTCGGGTACGTTGCCCTCTCCCAGCCTCCCCCCTCGGGTCAGAGCCTCAAGTGCGCCCATCCCCCAGTCGGTGCGCACCCACCCCATTCCTAATGGAGGTGTATGCCCATCCCCTCCCCCCACCCGCCCGACACCCACCCGATGAAGGTGATTCCTCTGTGTCCACTTGGGTGTCCGTCGGTTCGTACCCATTTGCTGGTGAGCGCGAGCACGTGGTGCTCGTGTGTCCATTCTTGGGCTACCTGGCTTACTGGAACGGGTTCCAGCTCTGGCCAGGAGAACCACGAGAGGTGCCCTCTCACCGCTGCTCCTCCTAGCTGAATAGCACTCCGTGGTGTCCACGCGCCACATTTCATTTACGCACTCGTGGGTCGATGGGCACTCGGGTCGCTTCCAGGTCTTTGCGATTGTGACTTGTGCCCTGACTCTAACCCTAACCCTTACCCAGCCCCGTCTCCTCCTCGGCCCCTGCCTGACTGACTCCTTCCCGCCCGGCCTGTCACCTGTCACCGTCCTCTGCCCCTGCCTGACACGCTCCTCCCCGCCCGGGCCGTCACCGTCCTCGGCCCCTGCCTGACGGGGCTCCTCCGTCGCCTGGGCCTTCCAAGGGCTTGGTGTGGACGCTGGTTCCAGGACGCCCTCCCAGGAACCCGGTAGCAGGGCGGCCGCAGCGTCTCGCGCCACCCAACCGTCCGCCGGCCGGCGGCCGTCGCTAAGTGGCCTGCGGGGGACGTGCCCCCACTGTGGGGCGGGCGCCCAGCCTGGTGTCTTCTCTGAGGCCCCGTGGCTGCTTTTCCCCCCCCGCAAGGGGAGAGCCGCGGAGGTGGGGACCGCCTCCTCGTGGGGACGTACACCCAGCTCTCCACGTCGGATTCCGGGGCTCTCTGTCCTGCCAGATGGCCCAGCTGGCCTGCGGGTCCTTAGAGTGGCAAAAACATCCGAAAACTGAGATTGAGGGTCCGGTGGTTGTCTGCACTTTTGTGCTGGGCACCTCAGGGAGGCCCGGGGCTGGCTGGACAACGCGGTCTGCTGGGCGGGGGGGGGGGTTTGGAGGAGCAACTGATGCCCTTTGCACTTTGGGTAGCAAGTGTCTGAGGTGTCTCTGAGCCCTGCGCCATGTCGGGGGTGGGGGTGGGAGGTCGGGGGGGGTGGAGGAGCAGGAGGAGGAGGAGGAGGAGGAGGTGGGAAGGGCCGTGGCCTGCAGTCGTGTTCCCGGGGTGGCTTCTTCCACAGGCTGCTTGGCCTGGGCTCCCTGCACCTGGGCCTTTGGAGGACTGGCCCTGTGCTTGCCAACGCTTCCCCTGCAGGGACCCAGAGCTGGGAGGTTGCATCTCTCAGCCCTGGGTCGGGCAGAGCCCCAGCGGGCCATGCCCACAACCTCTCTCAGCACGGGTCCCCCAGAAGGCTCCTTTGGGACCAGGATTCTCTTGCGGGTGACTCTTTAAGGTCTGGCCCCTGGATGGAGGGGCACCAGGAGTAGAGGAGCAGGAAGGGGAAGGGGGTGGCCGTGCGAGGGGACACTTTCAGGCCAAGTCCCAGCTTCAGCCTGATCCTCCTGGGAACCCCGGGGTGTACGTCACACCTCCTGGTTGTCCCGCTCTGAGACAAGGAGCCGGGCTTCGCATTCCCCCAGCAGCCAGTCGTGGGCTGAGGACACCTGGGGCGTTGGGAACTCCCTGGCTTCTCCTTGGCTTAACATCTGGAGCTGCTTGTGAATCGCGCCGCCACACACACCCGAGTGCAGGTGTCTTCTGCACAGACTGCGGGCCTCGCTCTTCTGAATGCCGCTAGCTCGCCACCCACCCACGGGTGAACCTGGTCAGGGTACTTTCTCTCGGGGGCAGACTCTGATCCTGGCGGGCTACCGGTGTCTCTGTTTGCTCGTTTCTTTCTTCCATTTCGGGAAAGGCTTCCTTACTGGGTGTGGAAATCTCCTATGCCTTTCCTCGCCTATTCTGTCAGCTTTAAAATTCTCTTTCAGTTGCCACCCTCACAGATGGATTAGGAAACTCTTTCCGGTGCACTCATTAGTGAAATGACCTCAATGAAGCTGGAATCCAATATCTAATCGCCGATTTTTAGCGAGTCCACACGCCAGGGGGGTCGGGGTCCAATGCAGCCCCGGCCAGGCCCAGGCCCCTTGGACTGGGCCACAGGAGGACACAGAGGAGGGTCCCGGCCCCCACGGTCGCGTTGCCGGCAGTTCTCCAAGGGCTTGGGCGTTTTCCAGAGGTAGGAGATGGAGGGGACTGATTTCTTCAGCGCCCCACTAACCACGCCACCCCACCCATGGGACACATCCCTAGAGAGAGAGAGAGACGCCCCATACACTCGCTCCCCTCCCCCATGCGCTGTGCCCCAGCCCGGGCCCGGGGGAATAGGCGGCAGCCCACCCACAGGGTGGGGGGCGCAGCTGAAAGGGGTTGTCGGGGAGGGCGGCCCCTGCCTGGGGTCAAAGGGCGGGCGACCCGCGCGTGCGCAATCGGCGGCGGCGGCGGGGGCGGCCACGAGCTGGGGGTGGGCCAGGCGAGGAGAGGAAGGGGGCTGGAAGGTCTCCACCTTGGCGAGTCCAGCCGTGGAGGCGCATCTTGTGTGAGTGTGAGTGAGTGAGTGTGAGTGTGAGTGTGTGTGTGTGTGTGTGTGTGTATAGAGAGACAGCCCCCCACCCCGGCCCGCCGCTCCCTGCCCGCCCCGCCCCACCCCGCCTGTCACCCCCGTCCCTCGGAGCCCGCCGGACCCGGCCGGTGAACTCAACAGGCCCGCCCGGTGCGGGTCAGCGCCGGCGCGGGGCCTGGGGCGGGAGGAGGCGGCGGGAAAGCGCAGAGAGGCTCGGCTTCTTGAGCGGGGCAGGGGCGCCCTCCGCCGTCTAGGGCCACACCACCCTGAACGCGCCCGATCTCGTCTGGTCTCGGAAGCTAAGCAGGGTCGGGCCTGGTTAGTACTTGGATGGGAGACCGCCTGGGAATACCGGGTGCCGTAGGCTTCTTTTTTTTTTTTTTTTTTTTTTTGTTTTGCCTCTTGTTCTGTCCCCTCTCTGGGAGCGAGGCGGCGGCCCGGGGCGGGGGTCACCCCCACCCTCAGCGCCCGCCGCGGTGCCTGGCGCCCCAGCCCGCACCGTGGGGCCTCCTCTTGTCCCAAGCCGCGACACCGCCGTCACGCGGCAGCATGCGTGGCTTCTGGACTGTCAGGTCTCAGACCAAAGGTCTGCTCCGTGGGAACCGACACGCTGGAGGAAACCTTGAGAGTCTGAGAGGGGAGGGAGTTCCAGAAGAAGGCCAGGATGTCATTTTGAGGGAGTATGTGACCAGAACTCGTCCCGTTGCTTTTGGGGTTCTATGGGCTACACGTAGGAATCTTTGGTGGTGGCACCTGATGTTGGGGGATCCGGAGTCACACCCAGACCTGCCCCACAGGCCTCCTTTTACTTTTCTCTTCGGATTCATTATGTTTAAAAAGTGTCTCTTATCTCTATGATTGCATTTTCTTTTCTCTCTCTTTTCAAGCAGATGATGGGAGTCCAAGTATTAAGGTGACATGTGTTGCCCGTGCCCCCCTCCCCCCTGTGTTCTTATTCATTAACCTCTGATGTTGTTCCAGCGTATTGTGGGGGTACCAATGTTAAGGTCGGGTACGTTGCCCTCTCCCAGCCTCCCCCCTCGGGTCAGAGCCTCAAGTGCGCCCATCCCCCAGTCGGTGCGCACCCACCCCATTCCTAATGGAGGTGTATGCCCATCCCCTCCCCCCACCCGCCCGACACCCACCCGATGAAGGTGATTCCTCTGTGTCCACTTGGGTGTCCGTCGGTTCGTACCCATTTGCTGGTGAGCGCGAGCACGTGGTGCTCGTGTGTCCATTCTTGGGCTACCTGGCTTACTGGAACGGGTTCCAGCTCTGGCCAGGAGAACCACGAGAGGTGCCCTCTCACCGCTGCTCCTCCTAGCTGAATAGCACTCCGTGGTGTCCACGCGCCACATTTCATTTACGCACTCGTGGGTCGATGGGCACTCGGGTCGCTTCCAGGTCTTTGCGATTGTGACTTGTGCCCTGACTCTAACCCTAACCCTTACCCAGCCCCGTCTCCTCCTCGGCCCCTGCCTGACTGACTCCTTCCCGCCCGGCCTGTCACCTGTCACCGTCCTCTGCCCCTGCCTGACACGCTCCTCCCCGCCCGGGCCGTCACCGTCCTCGGCCCCTGCCTGACGGGGCTCCTCCGTCGCCTGGGCCTTCCAAGGGCTTGGTGTGGACGCTGGTTCCAGGACGCCCTCCCAGGAACCCGGTAGCAGGGCGGCCGCAGCGTCTCGCGCCACCCAACCGTCCGCCGGCCGGCGGCCGTCGCTAAGTGGCCTGCGGGGGACGTGCCCCCACTGTGGGGCGGGCGCCCAGCCTGGTGTCTTCTCTGAGGCCCCGTGGCTGCTTTTCCCCCCCCGCAAGGGGAGAGCCGCGGAGGTGGGGACCGCCTCCTCGTGGGGACGTACACCCAGCTCTCCACGTCGGATTCCGGGGCTCTCTGTCCTGCCAGATGGCCCAGCTGGCCTGCGGGTCCTTAGAGTGGCAAAAACATCCGAAAACTGAGATTGAGGGTCCGGTGGTTGTCTGCACTTTTGTGCTGGGCACCTCAGGGAGGCCCGGGGCTGGCTGGACAACGCGGTCTGCTGGGCGGGGGGGGGGGTTTGGAGGAGCAACTGATGCCCTTTGCACTTTGGGTAGCAAGTGTCTGAGGTGTCTCTGAGCCCTGCGCCATGTCGGGGGTGGGGGTGGGAGGTCGGGGGGGGTGGAGGAGCAGGAGGAGGAGGAGGAGGAGGAGGTGGGAAGGGCCGTGGCCTGCAGTCGTGTTCCCGGGGTGGCTTCTTCCACAGGCTGCTTGGCCTGGGCTCCCTGCACCTGGGCCTTTGGAGGACTGGCCCTGTGCTTGCCAACGCTTCCCCTGCAGGGACCCAGAGCTGGGAGGTTGCATCTCTCAGCCCTGGGTCGGGCAGAGCCCCAGCGGGCCATGCCCACAACCTCTCTCAGCACGGGTCCCCCAGAAGGCTCCTTTGGGACCAGGATTCTCTTGCGGGTGACTCTTTAAGGTCTGGCCCCTGGATGGAGGGGCACCAGGAGTAGAGGAGCAGGAAGGGGAAGGGGGTGGCCGTGCGAGGGGACACTTTCAGGCCAAGTCCCAGCTTCAGCCTGATCCTCCTGGGAACCCCGGGGTGTACGTCACACCTCCTGGTTGTCCCGCTCTGAGACAAGGAGCCGGGCTTCGCATTCCCCCAGCAGCCAGTCGTGGGCTGAGGACACCTGGGGCGTTGGGAACTCCCTGGCTTCTCCTTGGCTTAACATCTGGAGCTGCTTGGGAATCGCGCCGCCACACACACCCGAGTGCAGGTGTCTTCTGCACAGACTGCGGGCCTCGCTCTTCTGAATGCCGCTAGCTCGCCACCCACCCACGGGTGAACCTGGTCAGGGTACTTTCTCTCGGGGGCAGACTCTGATCCTGGCGGGCTACCGGTGTCTCTGTTTGCTCGTTTCTTTCTTCCATTTCGGGAAAGGCTTCCTTACTGGGTGTGGAAATCTCCTATGCCTTTCCTCGCCTATTCTGTCAGCTTTAAAATTCTCTTTCAGTTGCCACCCTCACAGATGGATTAGGAAACTCTTTCCGGTGCACTCATTAGTGAAATGACCTCAATGAAGCTGGAATCCAATATCTAATCGCCGATTTTTAGCGAGTCCACACGCCAGGGGGGTCGGGGTCCAATGCAGCCCCGGCCAGGCCCAGGCCCCTTGGACTGGGCCACAGGAGGACACAGAGGAGGGTCCCGGCCCCCACGGTCGCGTTGCCGGCAGTTCTCCAAGGGCTTGGGCGTTTTCCAGAGGTAGGAGATGGAGGGGACTGATTTCTTCAGCGCCCCACTAACCACGCCACCCCACCCATGGGACACATCCCTAGAGAGAGAGAGAGACGCCCCATACACTCGCTCCCCTCCCCCATGCGCTGTGCCCCAGCCCGGGCCCGGGGGAATAGGCGGCAGCCCACCCACAGGGTGGGGGGCGCAGCTGAAAGGGGTTGTCGGGGAGGGCGGCCCCTGCCTGGGGTCAAAGGGCGGGCGACCCGCGCGTGCGCAATCGGCGGCGGCGGCGGGGGCGGCCACGAGCTGGGGGTGGGCCAGGCGAGGAGAGGAAGGGGGCTGGAAGGTCTCCACCTTGGCGAGTCCAGCCGTGGAGGCGCATCTTGTGTGAGTGTGAGTGAGTGAGTGTGAGTGTGAGTGTGTGTGTGTGTGTGTGTGTGTATAGAGAGACAGCCCCCCACCCCGGCCCGCCGCTCCCTGCCCGCCCCGCCCCACCCCGCCTGTCACCCCCGTCCCTCGGAGCCCGCCGGACCCGGCCGGTGAACTCAACAGGCCCGCCCGGTGCGGGTCAGCGCCGGCGCGGGGCCTGGGGCGGGAGGAGGCGGCGGGAAAGCGCAGAGAGGCTCGGCTTCTTGAGCGGGGCAGGGGCGCCCTCCGCCGTCTAGGGCCACACCACCCTGAACGCGCCCGATCTCGTCTGGTCTCGGAAGCTAAGCAGGGTCGGGCCTGGTTAGTACTTGGATGGGAGACCGCCTGGGAATACCGGGTGCCGTAGGCTTCTTTTTTTTTTTTTTTTTTTTTTGTTTTGCCTCTTGTTCTGTCCCCTCTCTGGGAGCGAGGCGGCGGCCCGGGGCGGGGGTCACCCCCACCCTCAGCGCCCGCCGCGGTGCCTGGCGCCCCAGCCCGCACCGTGGGGCCTCCTCTTGTCCCAAGCCGCGACACCGCCGTCACGCGGCAGCATGCGTGGCTTCTGGACTGTCAGGTCTCAGACCAAAGGTCTGCTCCGTGGGAACCGACACGCTGGAGGAAACCTTGAGAGTCTGAGAGGGGAGGGAGTTCCAGAAGAAGGCCAGGATGTCATTTTGAGGGAGTATGTGACCAGAACTCGTCCCGTTGCTTTTGGGGTTCTATGGGCTACACGTAGGAATCTTTGGTGGTGGCACCTGATGTTGGGGGATCCGGAGTCACACCCAGACCTGCCCCACAGGCCTCCTTTTACTTTTCTCTTCGGATTCATTATGTTTAAAAAGTGTCTCTTATCTCTATGATTGCATTTTCTTTTCTCTCTCTTTTCAAGCAGATGATGGGAGTCCAAGTATTAAGGTGACATGTGTTGCCCGTGCCCCCCTCCCCCCTGTGTTCTTATTCATTAACCTCTGATGTTGTTCCAGCGTATTGTGGGGGTACCAATGTTAAGGTCGGGTACGTTGCCCTCTCCCAGCCTCCCCCCTCGGGTCAGAGCCTCAAGTGCGCCCATCCCCCAGTCGGTGCGCACCCACCCCATTCCTAATGGAGGTGTATGCCCATCCCCTCCCCCCACCCGCCCGACACCCACCCGATGAAGGTGATTCCTCTGTGTCCACTTGGGTGTCCGTCGGTTCGTACCCATTTGCTGGTGAGCGCGAGCACGTGGTGCTCGTGTGTCCATTCTTGGGCTACCTGGCTTACTGGAACGGGTTCCAGCTCTGGCCAGGAGAACCACGAGAGGTGCCCTCTCACCGCTGCTCCTCCTAGCTGAATAGCACTCCGTGGTGTCCACGCGCCACATTTCATTTACGCACTCGTGGGTCGATGGGCACTCGGGTCGCTTCCAGGTCTTTGCGATTGTGACTTGTGCCCTGACTCTAACCCTAACCCTTACCCAGCCCCGTCTCCTCCTCGGCCCCTGCCTGACTGACTCCTTCCCGCCCGGCCTGTCACCTGTCACCGTCCTCTGCCCCTGCCTGACACGCTCCTCCCCGCCCGGGCCGTCACCGTCCTCGGCCCCTGCCTGACGGGGCTCCTCCGTCGCCTGGGCCTTCCAAGGGCTTGGTGTGGACGCTGGTTCCAGGACGCCCTCCCAGGAACCCGGTAGCAGGGCGGCCGCAGCGTCTCGCGCCACCCAACCGTCCGCCGGCCGGCGGCCGTCGCTAAGTGGCCTGCGGGGGACGTGCCCCCACTGTGGGGCGGGCGCCCAGCCTGGTGTCTTCTCTGAGGCCCCGTGGCTGCTTTTCCCCCCCCCGCAAGGGGAGAGCCGCGGAGGTGGGGACCGCCTCCTCGTGGGGACGTACACCCAGCTCTCCACGTCGGATTCCGGGGCTCTCTGTCCTGCCAGAAGGCCCAGCTGGCCTGCGGGTCCTTAGAGTGGCAAAAACATCCGAAAACTGAGATTGAGGGTCCGGTGGTTGTCTGCACTTTTGTGCTGGGCACCCCAGGGAGGCCCGGGGGCTGGCTGGACAACGCGGTCTGCTGGGCGGGGGGGGGTTTGGAGGAGCAACTGATGCCCTTTGCACTTTGGGTAGCAAGTGTCTGAGGTGTCTCTGAGCCCTGCGCCATGTCGGGGGTGGGGGTGGGAGGTCGGGGGGGGGTGGAGGAGCAGGAGGAGGAGGAGGAGGAGGAGGTGGGAAGGGCCGTGGCCTGCAGTCGTGTTCCCGGGGTGGCTTCTTCCACAGGCTGCTTGGCCTGGGCTCCCTGCACCTGGGCCTTTGGAGGACTGGCCCTGTGCTTGCCAACGCTTCCCCTGCAGGGACCCAGAGCTGGGAGGTTGCATCTCTCAGCCCTGGGTCGGGCAGAGCCCCAGCGGGCCATGCCCACAACCTCTCTCAGCACGGGTCCCCCAGAAGGCTCCTTTGGGACCAGGATTCTCTTGCGGGTGACTCTTTAAGGTCTGGCCCCTGGATGGAGGGGCACCAGGAGTAGAGGAGCAGGAAGGGGAAGGGGGTGGCCGTGCGAGGGGACACTTTCAGGCCAAGTCCCAGCTTCAGCCTGATCCTCCTGGGAACCCCGGGGTGTACGTCACACCTCCTGGTTGTCCCGCTCTGAGACAAGGAGCCGGGCTTCGCATTCCCCCAGCAGCCAGTCGTGGGCTGAGGACACCTGGGGCGTTGGGAACTCCCTGGCTTCTCCTTGGCTTAACATCTGGAGCTGCTTGGGAATCGCGCCGCCACACACACCCGAGTGCAGGTGTCTTCTGCACAGACTGTGGGCCTCGCTCTTCTGAATGCCGCTAGCTCGCCACCCACCCACGGGTGAACCTGGTCAGGGTACTTTCTCTCGGGGGCAGACTCTGATCCTGGCGGGCTACCGGTGTCTCTGTTTGCTCGTTTCTTTCTTCCATTTCGGGAAAGGCTTCCTTACTGGGTGTGGAAATCTCCTATGCCTTTCCTCGCCTATTCTGTCAGCTTTAAAATTCTCTTTCAGTTGCCACCCTCACAGATGGATTAGGAAACTCTTTCCGGTGCACTCATTAGTGAAATGACCTCAATGAAGCTGGAATCCAATATCTAATCGCCGATTTTTAGCGAGTCCACACGCCAGGGGGGTCGGGGTCCAATGCAGCCCCGGCCAGGCCCAGGCCCCTTGGACTGGGCCACAGGAGGACACAGAGGAGGGTCCCGGCCCCCACGGTCGCGTTGCCGGCAGTTCTCCAAGGGCTTGGGCGTTTTCCAGAGGTAGGAGATGGAGGGGACTGATTTCTTCAGCGCCCCACTAACCACGCCACCCCACCCATGGGACACATCCCTAGAGAGAGAGAGAGACGCCCCATACACTCGCTCCCCTCCCCCATGCGCTGTGCCCCAGCCCGGGCCCGGGGGAATAGGCGGCAGCCCACCCACAGGGTGGGGGGCGCAGCTGAAAGGGGTTGTCGGGGAGGGCGGCCCCTGCCTGGGGTCAAAGGGCGGGCGACCCGCGCGTGCGCAATCGGCGGCGGCGGCGGGGGCGGCCACGAGCTGGGGGTGGGCCAGGCGAGGAGAGGAAGGGGGCTGGAAGGTCTCCACCTTGGCGAGTCCAGCCGTGGAGGCGCATCTTGTGTGAGTGTGAGTGAGTGAGTGTGAGTGTGAGTGTGTGTGTGTGTGTGTGTGTGTATAGAGAGACAGCCCCCCACCCCGGCCCGCCGCTCCCTGCCCGCCCCGCCCCACCCCGCCTGTCACCCCCGTCCCTCGGAGCCCGCCGGACCCGGCCGGTGAACTCAACAGGCCCGCCCGGTGCGGGTCAGCGCCGGCGCGGGGCCTGGGGCGGGAGGAGGCGGCGGGAAAGCGCAGAGAGGCTCGGCTTCTTGAGCGGGGCAGGGGCGCCCTCCGCCGTCTAGGGCCACACCACCCTGAACGCGCCCGATCTCGTCTGGTCTCGGAAGCTAAGCAGGGTCGGGCCTGGTTAGTACTTGGATGGGAGACCGCCTGGGAATACCGGGTGCCGTAGGCTTCTTTTTTTTTTTTTTTTTTTTTTTGTTTTGCCTCTTGTTCTGTCCCCTCTCTGGGAGCGAGGCGGCGGCCCGGGGCGGGGGTCACCCCCACCCTCAGCGCCCGCCGCGGTGCCTGGCGCCCCAGCCCGCACCGTGGGGCCTCCTCTTGTCCCAAGCCGCGACACCGCCGTCACGCGGCAGCATGCGTGGCTTCTGGACTGTCAGGTCTCAGACCAAAGGTCTGCTCCGTGGGAACCGACACGCTGGAGGAAACCTTGAGAGTCTGAGAGGGGAGGGAGTTCCAGAAGAAGGCCAGGATGTCATTTTGAGGGAGTATGTGACCAGAACTCGTCCCGTTGCTTTTGGGGTTCTATGGGCTACACGTAGGAATCTTTGGTGGTGGCACCTGATGTTGGGGGATCCGGAGTCACACCCAGACCTGCCCCACAGGCCTCCTTTTACTTTTCTCTTCGGATTCATTATGTTTAAAAAGTGTCTCTTATCTCTATGATTGCATTTTCTTTTCTCTCTCTTTTCAAGCAGATGATGGGAGTCCAAGTATTAAGGTGACATGTGTTGCCCGTGCCCCCCTCCCCCCTGTGTTCTTATTCATTAACCTCTGATGTTGTTCCAGCGTATTGTGGGGGTACCAATGTTAAGGTCGGGTACGTTGCCCTCTCCCAGCCTCCCCCCTCGGGTCAGAGCCTCAAGTGCGCCCATCCCCCAGTCGGTGCGCACCCACCCCATTCCTAATGGAGGTGTATGCCCATCCCCTCCCCCCACCCGCCCGACACCCACCCGATGAAGGTGATTCCTCTGTGTCCACTTGGGTGTCCGTCGGTTCGTACCCATTTGCTGGTGAGCGCGAGCACGTGGTGCTCGTGTGTCCATTCTTGGGCTACCTGGCTTACTGGAACGGGTTCCAGCTCTGGCCAGGAGAACCACGAGAGGTGCCCTCTCACCGCTGCTCCTCCTAGCTGAATAGCACTCCGTGGTGTCCACGCGCCACATTTCATTTACGCACTCGTGGGTCGATGGGCACTCGGGTCGCTTCCAGGTCTTTGCGATTGTGACTTGTGCCCTGACTCTAACCCTAACCCTTACCCAGCCCCGTCTCCTCCTCGGCCCCTGCCTGACTGACTCCTTCCCGCCCGGCCTGTCACCTGTCACCGTCCTCTGCCCCTGCCTGACACGCTCCTCCCCGCCCGGGCCGTCACCGTCCTCGGCCCCTGCCTGACGGGGCTCCTCCGTCGCCTGGGCCTTCCAAGGGCTTGGTGTGGACGCTGGTTCCAGGACGCCCTCCCAGGAACCCGGTAGCAGGGCGGCCGCAGCGTCTCGCGCCACCCAACCGTCCGCCGGCCGGCGGCCGTCGCTAAGTGGCCTGCGGGGGACGTGCCCCCACTGTGGGGCGGGCGCCCAGCCTGGTGTCTTCTCTGAGGCCCCGTGGCTGCTTTTCCCCCCCCCGCAAGGGGAGAGCCGCGGAGGTGGGGACCGCCTCCTCGTGGGGACGTACACCCAGCTCTCCACGTCGGATTCCGGGGCTCTCTGTCCTGCCAGAAGGCCCAGCTGGCCTGCGGGTCCTTAGAGTGGCAAAAACATCCGAAAACTGAGATTGAGGGTCCGGTGGTTGTCTGCACTTTTGTGCTGGGCACCCCAGGGAGGCCCGGGGGCTGGCTGGACAACGCGGTCTGCTGGGCGGGGGGGGGGTTTGGAGGAGCAACTGATGCCCTTTGCACTTTGGGTAGCAAGTGTCTGAGGTGTCTCTGAGCCCTGCGCCATGTCGGGGGTGGGGGTGGGAGGTCGGGGGGGGGTGGAGGAGCAGGAGGAGGAGGAGGAGGAGGAGGTGGGAAGGGCCGTGGCCTGCAGTCGTGTTCCCGGGGTGGCTTCTTCCACAGGCTGCTTGGCCTGGGCTCCCTGCACCTGGGCCTTTGGAGGACTGGCCCTGTGCTTGCCAACGCTTCCCCTGCAGGGACCCAGAGCTGGGAGGTTGCATCTCTCAGCCCTGGGTCGGGCAGAGCCCCAGCGGGCCATGCCCACAACCTCTCTCAGCACGGGTCCCCCAGAAGGCTCCTTTGGGACCAGGATTCTCTTGCGGGTGACTCTTTAAGGTCTGGCCCCTGGATGGAGGGGCACCAGGAGTAGAGGAGCAGGAAGGGGAAGGGGGTGGCCGTGCGAGGGGACACTTTCAGGCCAAGTCCCAGCTTCAGCCTGATCCTCCTGGGAACCCCGGGGTGTACGTCACACCTCCTGGTTGTCCCGCTCTGAGACAAGGAGCCGGGCTTCGCATTCCCCCAGCAGCCAGTCGTGGGCTGAGGACACCTGGGGCGTTGGGAACTCCCTGGCTTCTCCTTGGCTTAACATCTGGAGCTGCTTGGGAATCGCGCCGCCACACACACCCGAGTGCAGGTGTCTTCTGCACAGACTGCGGGCCTCGCTCTTCTGAATGCCGCTAGCTCGCCACCCACCCACGGGTGAACCTGGTCAGGGTACTTTCTCTCGGGGGCAGACTCTGATCCTGGCGGGCTACCGGTGTCTCTGTTTGCTCGTTTCTTTCTTCCATTTCGGGAAAGGCTTCCTTACTGGGTGTGGAAATCTCCTATGCCTTTCCTCGCCTATTCTGTCAGCTTTAAAATTCTCTTTCAGTTGCCACCCTCACAGATGGATTAGGAAACTCTTTCCGGTGCACTCATTAGTGAAATGACCTCAATGAAGCTGGAATCCAATATCTAATCGCCGATTTTTAGCGAGTCCACACGCCAGGGGGGTCGGGGTCCAATGCAGCCCCGGCCAGGCCCAGGCCCCTTGGACTGGGCCACAGGAGGACACAGAGGAGGGTCCCGGCCCCCACGGTCGCGTTGCCGGCAGTTCTCCAAGGGCTTGGGCGTTTTCCAGAGGTAGGAGATGGAGGGGACTGATTTCTTCAGCGCCCCACTAACCACGCCACCCCACCCATGGGACACATCCCTAGAGAGAGAGAGAGACGCCCCATACACTCGCTCCCCTCCCCCATGCGCTGTGCCCCAGCCCGGGCCCGGGGGAATAGGCGGCAGCCCACCCACAGGGTGGGGGGCGCAGCTGAAAGGGGTTGTCGGGGAGGGCGGCCCCTGCCTGGGGTCAAAGGGCGGGCGACCCGCGCGTGCGCAATCGGCGGCGGCGGCGGGGGCGGCCACGAGCTGGGGGTGGGCCAGGCGAGGAGAGGAAGGGGGCTGGAAGGTCTCCACCTTGGCGAGTCCAGCCGTGGAGGCGCATCTTGTGTGAGTGTGAGTGAGTGAGTGTGAGTGTGAGTGTGTGTGTGTGTGTGTGTGTGTATAGAGAGACAGCCCCCCACCCCGGCCCGCCGCTCCCTGCCCGCCCCGCCCCACCCCGCCTGTCACCCCCGTCCCTCGGAGCCCGCCGGACCCGGCCGGTGAACTCAACAGGCCCGCCCGGTGCGGGTCAGCGCCGGCGCGGGGCCTGGGGCGGGAGGAGGCGGCGGGAAAGCGCAGAGAGGCTCGGCTTCTTGAGCGGGGCAGGGGCGCCCTCCGCCGTCTAGGGCCACACCACCCTGAACGCGCCCGATCTCGTCTGGTCTCGGAAGCTAAGCAGGGTCGGGCCTGGTTAGTACTTGGATGGGAGACCGCCTGGGAATACCGGGTGCCGTAGGCTTCTTTTTTTTTTTTTTTTTTTTTTTGTTTTGCCTCTTGTTCTGTCCCCTCTCTGGGAGCGAGGCGGCGGCCCGGGGCGGGGGTCACCCCCACCCTCAGCGCCCGCCGCGGTGCCTGGCGCCCCAGCCCGCACCGTGGGGCCTCCTCTTGTCCCAAGCCGCGACACCGCCGTCACGCGGCAGCATGCGTGGCTTCTGGACTGTCAGGTCTCAGACCAAAGGTCTGCTCCGTGGGAACCGACACGCTGGAGGAAACCTTGAGAGTCTGAGAGGGGAGGGAGTTCCAGAAGAAGGCCAGGATGTCATTTTGAGGGAGTATGTGACCAGAACTCGTCCCGTTGCTTTTGGGGTTCTATGGGCTACACGTAGGAATCTTTGGTGGTGGCACCTGATGTTGGGGGATCCGGAGTCACACCCAGACCTGCCCCACAGGCCTCCTTTTACTTTTCTCTTCGGATTCATTATGTTTAAAAAGTGTCTCTTATCTCTATGATTGCATTTTCTTTTCTCTCTCTTTTCAAGCAGATGATGGGAGTCCAAGTATTAAGGTGACATGTGTTGCCCGTGCCCCCCTCCCCCCTGTGTTCTTATTCATTAACCTCTGATGTTGTTCCAGCGTATTGTGGGGGTACCAATGTTAAGGTCGGGTACGTTGCCCTCTCCCAGCCTCCCCCCTCGGGTCAGAGCCTCAAGTGCGCCCATCCCCCAGTCGGTGCGCACCCACCCCATTCCTAATGGAGGTGTATGCCCATCCCCTCCCCCCACCCGCCCGACACCCACCCGATGAAGGTGATTCCTCTGTGTCCACTTGGGTGTCCGTCGGTTCGTACCCATTTGCTGGTGAGCGCGAGCACGTGGTGCTCGTGTGTCCATTCTTGGGCTACCTGGCTTACTGGAACGGGTTCCAGCTCTGGCCAGGAGAACCACGAGAGGTGCCCTCTCACCGCTGCTCCTCCTAGCTGAATAGCACTCCGTGGTGTCCACGCGCCACATTTCATTTACGCACTCGTGGGTCGATGGGCACTCGGGTCGCTTCCAGGTCTTTGCGATTGTGACTTGTGCCCTGACTCTAACCCTAACCCTTACCCAGCCCCGTCTCCTCCTCGGCCCCTGCCTGACTGACTCCTTCCCGCCCGGCCTGTCACCTGTCACCGTCCTCTGCCCCTGCCTGACACGCTCCTCCCCGCCCGGGCCGTCACCGTCCTCGGCCCCTGCCTGACGGGGCTCCTCCGTCGCCTGGGCCTTCCAAGGGCTTGGTGTGGACGCTGGTTCCAGGACGCCCTCCCAGGAACCCGGTAGCAGGGCGGCCGCAGCGTCTCGCGCCACCCAACCGTCCGCCGGCCGGCGGCCGTCGCTAAGTGGCCTGCGGGGGACGTGCCCCCACTGTGGGGCGGGCGCCCAGCCTGGTGTCTTCTCTGAGGCCCCGTGGCTGCTTTTCCCCCCCCCGCAAGGGGAGAGCCGCGGAGGTGGGGACCGCCTCCTCGTGGGGACGTACACCCAGCTCTCCACGTCGGATTCCGGGGCTCTCTGTCCTGCCAGAAGGCCCAGCTGGCCTGCGGGTCCTTAGAGTGGCAAAAACATCCGAAAACTGAGATTGAGGGTCCGGTGGTTGTCTGCACTTTTGTGCTGGGCACCCCAGGGAGGCCCGGGGGCTGGCTGGACAACGCGGTCTGCTGGGCGGGGGGGGGTTTGGAGGAGCAACTGATGCCCTTTGCACTTTGGGTAGCAAGTGTCTGAGGTGTCTCTGAGCCCTGCGCCATGTCGGGGGTGGGGGTGGGAGGTCGGGGGGGGGTGGAGGAGCAGGAGGAGGAGGAGGAGGAGGAGGTGGGAAGGGCCGTGGCCTGCAGTCGTGTTCCCGGGGTGGCTTCTTCCACAGGCTGCTTGGCCTGGGCTCCCTGCACCTGGGCCTTTGGAGGACTGGCCCTGTGCTTGCCAACGCTTCCCCTGCAGGGACCCAGAGCTGGGAGGTTGCATCTCTCAGCCCTGGGTCGGGCAGAGCCCCAGCGGGCCATGCCCACAACCTCTCTCAGCACGGGTCCCCCAGAAGGCTCCTTTGGGACCAGGATTCTCTTGCGGGTGACTCTTTAAGGTCTGGCCCCTGGATGGAGGGGCACCAGGAGTAGAGGAGCAGGAAGGGGAAGGGGGTGGCCGTGCGAGGGGACACTTTCAGGCCAAGTCCCAGCTTCAGCCTGATCCTCCTGGGAACCCCGGGGTGTACGTCACACCTCCTGGTTGTCCCGCTCTGAGACAAGGAGCCGGGCTTCGCATTCCCCCAGCAGCCAGTCGTGGGCTGAGGACACCTGGGGCGTTGGGAACTCCCTGGCTTCTCCTTGGCTTAACATCTGGAGCTGCTTGGGAATCGCGCCGCCACACACACCCGAGTGCAGGTGTCTTCTGCACAGACTGCGGGCCTCGCTCTTCTGAATGCCGCTAGCTCGCCACCCACCCACGGGTGAACCTGGTCAGGGTACTTTCTCTCGGGGGCAGACTCTGATCCTGGCGGGCTACCGGTGTCTCTGTTTGCTCGTTTCTTTCTTCCATTTCGGGAAAGGCTTCCTTACTGGGTGTGGAAATCTCCTATGCCTTTCCTCGCCTATTCTGTCAGCTTTAAAATTCTCTTTCAGTTGCCACCCTCACAGATGGATTAGGAAACTCTTTCCGGTGCACTCATTAGTGAAATGACCTCAATGAAGCTGGAATCCAATATCTAATCGCCGATTTTTAGCGAGTCCACACGCCAGGGGGGTCGGGGTCCAATGCAGCCCCGGCCAGGCCCAGGCCCCTTGGACTGGGCCACAGGAGGACACAGAGGAGGGTCCCGGCCCCCACGGTCGCGTTGCCGGCAGTTCTCCAAGGGCTTGGGCGTTTTCCAGAGGTAGGAGATGGAGGGGACTGATTTCTTCAGCGCCCCACTAACCACGCCACCCCACCCATGGGACACATCCCTAGAGAGAGAGAGAGACGCCCCATACACTCGCTCCCCTCCCCCATGCGCTGTGCCCCAGCCCGGGCCCGGGGGAATAGGCGGCAGCCCACCCACAGGGTGGGGGGCGCAGCTGAAAGGGGTTGTCGGGGAGGGCGGCCCCTGCCTGGGGTCAAAGGGCGGGCGACCCGCGCGTGCGCAATCGGCGGCGGCGGCGGGGGCGGCCACGAGCTGGGGGTGGGCCAGGCGAGGAGAGGAAGGGGGCTGGAAGGTCTCCACCTTGGCGAGTCCAGCCGTGGAGGCGCATCTTGTGTGAGTGTGAGTGAGTGAGTGTGAGTGTGAGTGTGTGTGTGTGTGTGTGTGTGTGTATAGAGAGACAGCCCCCCACCCCGGCCCGCCGCTCCCTGCCCGCCCCGCCCCACCCCGCCTGTCACCCCCGTCCCTCGGAGCCCGCCGGACCCGGCCGGTGAACTCAACAGGCCCGCCCGGTGCGGGTCAGCGCTGGCGCGGGGCCTGGGGCGGGAGGAGGCGGCGGGAAAGCGCAGAGAGGCTCGGCTTCTTGAGCGGGGCAGGGGCGCCCTCCGCCGTCTAGGGCCACACCACCCTGAACGCGCCCGATCTCGTCTGGTCTCAGAAGCTAAGCAGGGTCGGGCCTGGTTAGTACTTGGATGGGAGACCGCCTGGGAATACCGGGTGCCGTAGGCTTCTTCTTTTTTTTTTTTTTTTTTTTGTTTTGCCTCTTGTTCTGTCCCCTCTCTGGGAGCGAGGCGGCGGCCCGGGGCGGGGGTCACCCCCACCCTCAGCGCCCGCCGCGGTGCCTGGCGCCCCAGCCCGCACCGTGGGGCCTCCTCTTGTCCCAAGCCGCGACACCGCCGTCACGCGGCAGCATGCGTGGCTTCTGGACTGTCAGGTCTCAGACCAAAGGTCTGCTCCGTGGGAACCGACACGCTGGAGGAAACCTTGAGAGTCTGAGAGGGGAGGGAGTTCCAGAAGAAGGCCAGGATGTCATTTTGAGGGAGTATGTGACCAGAACTCGTCCCGTTGCTTTTGGGGTTCTATGGGCTACACGTAGGAATCTTTGGTGGTGGCACCTGATGTTGGGGGATCCGGAGTCACACCCAGACCTGCCCCACAGGCCTCCTTTTACTTTTCTCTTCGGATTCATTATGTTTAAAAAGTGTCTCTTATCTCTATGATTGCATTTTCTTTTCTCTCTCTTTTCAAGCAGATGATGGGAGTCCAAGTATTAAGGTGACATGTGTTGCCCGTGCCCCCCTCCCCCCTGTGTTCTTATTCATTAACCTCTGATGTTGTTCCAGCGTATTGTGGGGGTACCAATGTTAAGGTCGGGTACGTTGCCCTCTCCCAGCCTCCCCCCTCGGGTCAGAGCCTCAAGTGCGCCCATCCCCCAGTCGGTGCGCACCCACCCCATTCCTAATGGAGGTGTATGCCCATCCCCTCCCCCCACCCGCCCGACACCCACCCGATGAAGGTGATTCCTCTGTGTCCACTTGGGTGTCCGTCGGTTCGTACCCATTTGCTGGTGAGCGCGAGCACGTGGTGCTCGTGTGTCCATTCTTGGGCTACCTGGCTTACTGGAACGGGTTCCAGCTCTGGCCAGGAGAACCACGAGAGGTGCCCTCTCACCGCTGCTCCTCCTAGCTGAATACCACTCCGTGGTGTCCACGCGCCACATTTCATTTACGCACTCGTGGGTCGATGGGCACTCGGGTCGCTTCCAGGTCTTTGCGATTGTGACTTGTGCCCTGACTCTAACCCTAACCCTTACCCAGCCCCGTCTCCTCCTCGGCCCCTGCCTGACTGACTCCTTCCCGCCCGGCCTGTCACCTGTCACCGTCCTCTGCCCCTGCCTGACACGCTCCTCCCCGCCCGGGCCGTCACCGTCCTCGGCCCCTGCCTGACGGGGCTCCTCCGTCGCCTGGGCCTTCCAAGGGCTTGGTGTGGACGCTGGTTCCAGGACGCCCTCCCAGGAACCCGGTAGCAGGGCGGCCGCAGCGTCTCGCGCCACCCAACCGTCCGCCGGCCGGCGGCCGTCGCTAAGTGGCCTGCGGGGGACGTGCCCCCACTGTGGGGCGGGCGCCCAGCCTGGTGTCTTCTCTGAGGCCCCGTGGCTGCTTTTCCCCCCCCCGCAAGGGGAGAGCCGCGGAGGTGGGGACCGCCTCCTCGTGGGGACGTACACCCAGCTCTCCACGTCGGATTCCGGGGCTCTCTGTCCTGCCAGAAGGCCCAGCTGGCCTGCGGGTCCTTAGAGTGGCAAAAACATCCGAAAACTGAGATTGAGGGTCCGGTGGTTGTCTGCACTTTTGTGCTGGGCACCCCAGGGAGGCCCGGGGGCTGGCTGGACAACGCGGTCTGCTGGGCGGGGGGGGGTTTGGAGGAGCAACTGATGCCCTTTGCACTTTGGGTAGCAAGTGTCTGAGGTGTCTCTGAGCCCTGCGCCATGTCGGGGGTGGGGGTGGGAGGTCGGGGGGGGGTGGAGGAGCAGGAGGAGGAGGAGGAGGAGGAGGTGGGAAGGGCCGTGGCCTGCAGTCGTGTTCCCGGGGTGGCTTCTTCCACAGGCTGCTTGGCCTGGGCTCCCTGCACCTGGGCCTTTGGAGGACTGGCCCTGTGCTTGCCAACGCTTCCCCTGCAGGGACCCAGAGCTGGGAGGTTGCATCTCTCAGCCCTGGGTCGGGCAGAGCCCCAGCGGGCCATGCCCACAACCTCTCTCAGCACGGGTCCCCCAGAAGGCTCCTTTGGGACCAGGATTCTCTTGCGGGTGACTCTTTAAGGTCTGGCCCCTGGATGGAGGGGCACCAGGAGTAGAGGAGCAGGAAGGGGAAGGGGGTGGCCGTGCGAGGGGACACTTTCAGGCCAAGTCCCAGCTTCAGCCTGATCCTCCTGGGAACCCCGGGGTGTACGTCACACCTCCTGGTTGTCCCGCTCTGAGACAAGGAGCCGGGCTTCGCATTCCCCCAGCAGCCAGTCGTGGGCTGAGGACACCTGGGGCGTTGGGAACTCCCTGGCTTCTCCTTGGCTTAACATCTGGAGCTGCTTGTGAATCGCGCCGCCACACACACCCGAGTGCAGGTGTCTTCTGCACAGACTGCGGGCCTCGCTCTTCTGAATGCCGCTAGCTCGCCACCCACCCACGGGTGAACCTGGTCAGGGTACTTTCTCTCGGGGGCAGACTCTGATCCTGGCGGGCTACCGGTGTCTCTGTTTGCTCGTTTCTTTCTTCCATTTCGGGAAAGGCTTCCTTACTGGGTGTGGAAATCTCCTATGCCTTTCCTCGCCTATTCTGTCAGCTTTAAAATTCTCTTTCAGTTGCCACCCTCACAGATGGATTAGGAAACTCTTTCCGGTGCACTCATTAGTGAAATGACCTCAATGAAGCTGGAATCCAATATCTAATCGCCGATTTTTAGCGAGTCCACACGCCAGGGGGGTCGGGGTCCAATGCAGCCCCGGCCAGGCCCAGGCCCCTTGGACTGGGCCACAGGAGGACACAGAGGAGGGTCCCGGCCCCCACGGTCGCGTTGCCGGCAGTTCTCCAAGGGCTTGGGCGTTTTCCAGAGGTAGGAGATGGAGGGGACTGATTTCTTCAGCGCCCCACTAACCACGCCACCCCACCCATGGGACACATCCCTAGAGAGAGAGAGAGACGCCCCATACACTCGCTCCCCTCCCCCATGCGCTGTGCCCCAGCCCGGGCCCGGGGGAATAGGCGGCAGCCCACCCACAGGGTGGGGGGCGCAGCTGAAAGGGGTTGTCGGGGAGGGCGGCCCCTGCCTGGGGTCAAAGGGCGGGCGACCCGCGCGTGCGCAATCGGCGGCGGCGGCGGGGGCGGCCACGAGCTGGGGGTGGGCCAGGCGAGGAGAGGAAGGGGGCTGGAAGGTCTCCACCTTGGCGAGTCCAGCCGTGGAGGCGCATCTTGTGTGAGTGTGAGTGAGTGAGTGTGAGTGTGAGTGTGTGTGTGTGTGTGTGTGTGTGTATAGAGAGACAGCCCCCCACCCCGGCCCGCCGCTCCCTGCCCGCCCCGCCCCACCCCGCCTGTCACCCCCGTCCCTCGGAGCCCGCCGGACCCGGCCGGTGAACTCAACAGGCCCGCCCGGTGCGGGTCAGCGCTGGCGCGGGGCCTGGGGCGGGAGGAGGCGGCGGGAAAGCGCAGAGAGGCTCGGCTTCTTGAGCGGGGCAGGGGCGCCCTCCGCCGTCTAGGGCCACACCACCCTGAACGCGCCCGATCTCGTCTGGTCTCAGAAGCTAAGCAGGGTCGGGCCTGGTTAGTACTTGGATGGGAGACCGCCTGGGAATACCGGGTGCCGTAGGCTTCTTCTTTTTTTTTTTTTTTTTTTGTTTTGCCTCTTGTTCTGTCCCCTCTCTGGGAGCGAGGCGGCGGCCCGGGGCGGGGGTCACCCCCACCCTCAGCGCCCGCCGCGGTGCCTGGCGCCCCAGCCCGCACCGTGGGGCCTCCTCTTGTCCCAAGCCGCGACACCGCCGTCACGCGGCAGCATGCGTGGCTTCTGGACTGTCAGGTCTCAGACCAAAGGTCTGCTCCGTGGGAACCGACACGCTGGAGGAAACCTTGAGAGTCTGAGAGGGGAGGGAGTTCCAGAAGAAGGCCAGGATGTCATTTTGAGGGAGTATGTGACCAGAACTCGTCCCGTTGCTTTTGGGGTTCTATGGGCTACACGTAGGAATCTTTGGTGGTGGCACCTGATGTTGGGGGATCCGGAGTCACACCCAGACCTGCCCCACAGGCCTCCTTTTACTTTTCTCTTCGGATTCATTATGTTTAAAAAGTGTCTCTTATCTCTATGATTGCATTTTCTTTTCTCTCTCTTTTCAAGCAGATGATGGGAGTCCAAGTATTAAGGTGACATGTGTTGCCCGTGCCCCCCTCCCCCCTGTGTTCTTATTCATTAACCTCTGATGTTGTTCCAGCGTATTGTGGGGGTACCAATGTTAAGGTCGGGTACGTTGCCCTCTCCCAGCCTCCCCCCTCGGGTCAGAGCCTCAAGTGCGCCCATCCCCCAGTCGGTGCGCACCCACCCCATTCCTAATGGAGGTGTATGCCCATCCCCTCCCCCCACCCGCCCGACACCCACCCGATGAAGGTGATTCCTCTGTGTCCACTTGGGTGTCCGTCGGTTCGTACCCATTTGCTGGTGAGCGCGAGCACGTGGTGCTCGTGTGTCCATTCTTGGGCTACCTGGCTTACTGGAACGGGTTCCAGCTCTGGCCAGGAGAACCACGAGAGGTGCCCTCTCACCGCTGCTCCTCCTAGCTGAATAGCACTCCGTGGTGTCCACGCGCCACATTTCATTTACGCACTCGTGGGTCGATGGGCACTCGGGTCGCTTCCAGGTCTTTGCGATTGTGACTTGTGCCCTGACTCTAACCCTAACCCTTACCCAGCCCCGTCTCCTCCTCGGCCCCTGCCTGACTGACTCCTTCCCGCCCGGCCTGTCACCTGTCACCGTCCTCTGCCCCTGCCTGACACGCTCCTCCCCGCCCGGGCCGTCACCGTCCTCGGCCCCTGCCTGACGGGGCTCCTCCGTCGCCTGGGCCTTCCAAGGGCTTGGTGTGGACGCTGGTTCCAGGACGCCCTCCCAGGAACCCGGTAGCAGGGCGGCCGCAGCGTCTCGCGCCACCCAACCGTCCGCCGGCCGGCGGCCGTCGCTAAGTGGCCTGCGGGGGACGTGCCCCCACTGTGGGGCGGGCGCCCAGCCTGGTGTCTTCTCTGAGGCCCCGTGGCTGCTTTTCCCCCCCCCCGCAAGGGGAGAGCCGCGGAGGTGGGGACCGCCTCCTCGTGGGGACGTACACCCAGCTCTCCACGTCGGATTCCGGGGCTCTCTGTCCTGCCAGAAGGCCCAGCTGGCCTGCGGGTCCTTAGAGTGGCAAAAACATCCGAAAACTGAGATTGAGGGTCCGGTGGTTGTCTGCACTTTTGTGCTGGGCACCCCAGGGAGGCCCGGGGGCTGGCTGGACAACGCGGTCTGCTGGGCGGGGGGGGGGTTTGGAGGAGCAACTGATGCCCTTTGCACTTTGGGTAGCAAGTGTCTGAGGTGTCTCTGAGCCCTGCGCCATGTCGGGGGTGGGGGTGGGAGGTCGGGGGGGGGGTGGAGGAGCAGGAGGAGGAGGAGGAGGAGGAGGTGGGAAGGGCCGTGGCCTGCAGTCGTGTTCCCGGGGTGGCTTCTTCCACAGGCTGCTTGGCCTGGGCTCCCTGCACCTGGGCCTTTGGAGGACTGGCCCTGTGCTTGCCAACGCTTCCCCTGCAGGGACCCAGAGCTGGGAGGTTGCATCTCTCAGCCCTGGGTCGGGCAGAGCCCCAGCGGGCCATGCCCACAACCTCTCTCAGCACGGGTCCCCCAGAAGGCTCCTTTGGGACCAGGATTCTCTTGCGGGTGACTCTTTAAGGTCTGGCCCCTGGATGGAGGGGCACCAGGAGTAGAGGAGCAGGAAGGGGAAGGGGGTGGCCGTGCGAGGGGACACTTTCAGGCCAAGTCCCAGCTTCAGCCTGATCCTCCTGGGAACCCCGGGGTGTACGTCACACCTCCTGGTTGTCCCGCTCTGAGACAAGGAGCCGGGCTTCGCATTCCCCCAGCAGCCAGTCGTGGGCTGAGGACACCTGGGGCGTTGGGAACTCCCTGGCTTCTCCTTGGCTTAACATCTGGAGCTGCTTGGGAATCGCGCCGCCACACACACCCGAGTGCAGGTGTCTTCTGCACAGACTGCGGGCCTCGCTCTTCTGAATGCCGCTAGCTCGCCACCCACCCACGGGTGAACCTGGTCAGGGTACTTTCTCTCGGGGGCAGACTCTGATCCTGGCGGGCTACCGGTGTCTCTGTTTGCTCGTTTCTTTCTTCCATTTCGGGAAAGGCTTCCTTACTGGGTGTGGAAATCTCCTATGCCTTTCCTCGCCTATTCTGTCAGCTTTAAAATTCTCTTTCAGTTGCCACCCTCACAGATGGATTAGGAAACTCTTTCCGGTGCACTCATTAGTGAAATGACCTCAATGAAGCTGGAATCCAATATCTAATCGCCGATTTTTAGCGAGTCCACACGCCAGGGGGGTCGGGGTCCAATGCAGCCCCGGCCAGGCCCAGGCCCCTTGGACTGGGCCACAGGAGGACACAGAGGAGGGTCCCGGCCCCCACGGTCGCGTTGCCGGCAGTTCTCCAAGGGCTTGGGCGTTTTCCAGAGGTAGGAGATGGAGGGGACTGATTTCTTCAGCGCCCCACTAACCACGCCACCCCACCCATGGGACACATCCCTAGAGAGAGAGAGAGACGCCCCATACACTCGCTCCCCTCCCCCATGCGCTGTGCCCCAGCCCGGGCCCGGGGGAATAGGCGGCAGCCCACCCACAGGGTGGGGGGCGCAGCTGAAAGGGGTTGTCGGGGAGGGCGGCCCCTGCCTGGGGTCAAAGGGCGGGCGACCCGCGCGTGCCCAATCGGCGGCGGCGGCGGCGGCGGCCACGAGCTGGGGGTGGGCCAGGCGAGGAGAGGAAGGGGGCTGGAAGGTCTCCACCTTGGCGAGTCCAGCCGTGGAGGCGCATCTTGTGTGAGTGTGAGTGAGTGAGTGTGAGTGTGAGTGTGTGTGTGTGTGTGTGTGTGTGTGTATAGAGAGACAGCCCCCCACCCCGGCACGCCGCTCCCTGCCCGCCCCGCCCCACCCCGCCTGTCACCCCCGTCCCTCGGAGCCCGCCGGACCCGGCCGGTGAACTCAACAGGCCCGCCCGGTGCGGGTCAGCGCCGGCGCGGGGCCTGGGGCGGGAGGAGGCGGCGGGAAAGCGCAGAGAGGCTCGGCTTCTTGAGCGGGGCAGGGGCGCCCTCCGCCGTCTAGGGCCACACCACCCTGAACGCGCCCGATCTCGTCTGGTCTCGGAAGCTAAGCAGGGTCGGGCCTGGTTAGTACTTGGATGGGAGACCGCCTGGGAATACCGGGTGCCGTAGGCTTCTTTTTTTTTTTTTTTTTTTTTTTGTTTTGCCTCTTGTTCTGTCCCCTCTCTGGGAGCGAGGCGGCGGCCCGGGGCGGGGGTCACCCCCACCCTCAGCGCCCGCCGCGGTGCCTGGCGCCCCAGCCCGCACCGTGGGGCCTCCTCTTGTCCCAAGCCGCGACACCGCCGTCACGCGGCAGCATGCGTGGCTTCTGGACTGTCAGGTCTCAGACCAAAGGTCTGCTCCGTGGGAACCGACACGCTGGAGGAAACCTTGAGAGTCTGAGAGGGGAGGGAGTTCCAGAAGAAGGCCAGGATGTCATTTTGAGGGAGTATGTGACCAGAACTCGTCCCGTTGCTTTTGGGGTTCTATGGGCTTCACGTAGGAATCTTTGGTGGTGGCACCTGATGTTGGGGGATCCGGAGTCACACCCAGACCTGCCCCACAGGCCTCCTTTTACTTTTCTCTTCGGATTCATTATGTTTAAAAAGTGTCTCTTATCTCTATGATTGCATTTTCTTTTCTCTCTCTTTTCAAGCAGATGATGGGAGTCCAAGTATTAAGGTGACATGTGTTGCCCGTGCCCCCCTCCCCCCTGTGTTCTTATTCATTAACCTCTGATGTTGTTCCAGCGTATTGTGGGGGTACCAATGTTAAGGTCGGGTACGTTGCCCTCTCCCAGCCTCCCCCCTCGGGTCAGAGCCTCAAGTGCGCCCATCCCCCAGTCGGTGCGCACCCACCCCATTCCTAATGGAGGTGTATGCCCATCCCCTCCCCCCACCCGCCCGACACCCACCCGATGAAGGTGATTCCTCTGTGTCCACTTGGGTGTCCGTCGGTTCGTACCCATTTGCTGGTGAGCGCGAGCACGTGGTGCTCGTGTGTCCATTCTTGGGCTACCTGGCTTACTGGAACGGGTTCCAGCTCTGGCCAGGAGAACCACGAGAGGTGCCCTCTCACCGCTGCTCCTCCTAGCTGAATAGCACTCCGTGGTGTCCACGCGCCACATTTCATTTACGCACTCGTGGGTCGATGGGCACTCGGGTCGCTTCCAGGTCTTTGCGATTGTGACTTGTGCCCTGACTCTAACCCTAACCCTTACCCAGCCCCGTCTCCTCCTCGGCCCCTGCCTGACTGACTCCTTCCCGCCCGGCCTGTCACCTGTCACCGTCCTCTGCCCCTGCCTGACACGCTCCTCCCCGCCCGGGCCGTCACCGTCCTCGGCCCCTGCCTGACGGGGCTCCTCCGTCGCCTGGGCCTTCCAAGGGCTTGGTGTGGACGCTGGTTCCAGGACGCCCTCCCAGGAACCCGGTAGCAGGGCGGCCGCAGCGTCTCGCGCCACCCAACCGTCCGCCGGCCGGCGGCCGTCGCTAAGTGGCCTGCGGGGGACGTGCCCCCACTGTGGGGCGGGCGCCCAGCCTGGTGTCTTCTCTGAGGCCCCGTGGCTGCTTTTCCCCCCCCCGCAAGGGGAGAGCCGCGGAGGTGGGGACCGCCTCCTCGTGGGGACGTACACCCAGCTCTCCACGTCGGATTCCGGGGCTCTCTGTCCTGCCAGAAGGCCCAGCTGGCCTGCGGGTCCTTAGAGTGGCAAAAACATCCGAAAACTGAGATTGAGGGTCCGGTGGTTGTCTGCACTTTTGTGCTGGGCACCCCAGGGAGGCCCGGGGGCTGGCTGGACAACGCGGTCTGCTGGGCGGGGGGGGGTTTGGAGGAGCAACTGATGCCCTTTGCACTTTGGGTAGCAAGTGTCTGAGGTGTCTCTGAGCCCTGCGCCATGTCGGGGGTGGGGGTGGGAGGTCGGGGGGGGGTGGAGGAGCAGGAGGAGGAGGAGGAGGAGGAGGTGGGAAGGGCCGTGGCCTGCAGTCGTGTTCCCGGGGTGGCTTCTTCCACAGGCTGCTTGGCCTGGGCTCCCTGCACCTGGGCCTTTGGAGGACTGGCCCTGTGCTTGCCAACGCTTCCCCTGCAGGGACCCAGAGCTGGGAGGTTGCATCTCTCAGCCCTGGGTCGGGCAGAGCCCCAGCGGGCCATGCCCACAACCTCTCTCAGCACGGGTCCCCCAGAAGGCTCCTTTGGGACCAGGATTCTCTTGCGGGTGACTCTTTAAGGTCTGGCCCCTGGATGGAGGGGCACCAGGAGTAGAGGAGCAGGAAGGGGAAGGGGGTGGCCGTGCGAGGGGACACTTTCAGGCCAAGTCCCAGCTTCAGCCTGATCCTCCTGGGAACCCCGGGGTGTACGTCACACCTCCTGGTTGTCCCGCTCTGAGACAAGGAGCCGGGCTTCGCATTCCCCCAGCAGCCAGTCGTGGGCTGAGGACACCTGGGGCGTTGGGAACTCCCTGGCTTCTCCTTGGC
Source organism: Microcebus murinus (assembly GCF_040939455.1). Classification (NCBI taxonomy): domain Eukaryota; kingdom Metazoa; phylum Chordata; class Mammalia; order Primates; family Cheirogaleidae; genus Microcebus; species Microcebus murinus. The sequence goes on from NC_134108.1 coordinate 114,153,516, forward strand.
TTAACATCTGGAGCTGCTTGGGAATCGCGCCGCCACACACACCCGAGTGCAGGTGTCTTCTGCACAGACTGTGGGCCTCGCTCTTCTGAATGCCGCTAGCTCGCCACCCACCCACGGGTGAACCTGGTCAGGGTACTTTCTCTCGGGGGCAGACTCTGATCCTGGCGGGCTACCGGTGTCTCTGTTTGCTCGTTTCTTTCTTCCATTTCGGGAAAGGCTTCCTTACTGTGCCTTTCCTCGCCTATTCTGTCAGCTTTAAAATTCTCTTTCAGTTGCCACCCTCACAGATGGATTAGGAAACTCTTTCCGGTGCACTCATTAGTGAAATGACCTCAATGAAGCTGGAATCCAATATCTAATCGCCGATTTTTAGCGAGTCCACACGCCAGGGGGGTCGGGGTCCAATGCAGCCCCGGCCAGGCCCAGGCCCCTTGGACTGGGCCACAGGAGGACACAGAGGAGGGTCCCGGCCCCCACGGTCGCGTTGCCGGCAGTTCTCCAAGGGCTTGGGCGTTTTCCAGAGGTAGGAGATGGAGGGGACTGATTTCTTCAGCGCCCCACTAACCACGCCACCCCACCCATGGGACACATCCCTAGAGAGAGAGAGAGACGCCCCATACACTCGCTCCCCTCCCCCATGCGCTGTGCCCCAGCCCGGGCCCGGGGGAATAGGCGGCAGCCCACCCACAGGGTGGGGGGCGCAGCTGAAAGGGGTTGTCGGGGAGGGCGGCCCCTGCCTGGGGTCAAAGGGCGGGCGACCCGCGCGTGCGCAATCGGCGGGCGGCGGCGGGGGCGGCCACGAGCTGGGGGTGGGCCAGGCGAGGAGAGGAAGGGGGCTGGAAGGTCTCCACCTTGGCGAGTCCAGCCGTGGAGGCGCATCTTGTGTGAGTGTGAGTGAGTGAGTGTGAGTGTGAGTGTGTGTGTGTGTGTGTGTGTGTGTATAGAGAGACAGCCCCCCACCCCGGCCCGCCGCTCCCTGCCCGCCCCGCCCCACCCCGCCTGTCACCCCCGTCCCTCGGAGCCCGCCGGACCCGGCCGGTGAACTCAACAGGCCCGCCCGGTGCGGGTCAGCGCCGGCGCGGGGCCTGGGGCGGGAGGAGGCGGCGGGAAAGCGCAGAGAGGCTCGGCTTCTTGAGCGGGGCAGGGGCGCCCTCCGCCGTCTAGGGCCACACCACCCTGAACGCGCCCGATCTCGTCTGGTCTCAGAAGCTAAGCAGGGTCGGGCCTGGTTAGTACTTGGATGGGAGACCGCCTGGGAATACCGGGTGCCGTAGGCTTCTTCTTTTTTTTTTTTTTTTTTTTGTTTTGCCTCTTGTTCTGTCCCCTCTCTGGGAGCGAGGCGGCGGCCCGGGGCGGGGGTCACCCCCACCCTCAGCGCCCGCCGCGGTGCCTGGCGCCCCAGCCCGCACCGTGGGGCCTCCTCTTGTCCCAAGCCGCGACACCGCCGTCACGCGGCAGCATGCGTGGCTTCTGGACTGTCAGGTCTCAGACCAAAGGTCTGCTCCGTGGGAACCGACACGCTGGAGGAAACCTTGAGAGTCTGAGAGGGGAGGGAGTTCCAGAAGAAGGCCAGGATGTCATTTTGAGGGAGTATGTGACCAGAACTCGTCCCGTTGCTTTTGGGGTTCTATGGGCTACACGTAGGAATCTTTGGTGGTGGCACCTGATGTTGGGGGATCCGGAGTCACACCCAGACCTGCCCCACAGGCCTCCTTTTACTTTTCTCTTCGGATTCATTATGTTTAAAAAGTGTCTCTTATCTCTATGATTGCATTTTCTTTTCTCTCTCTTTTCAAGCAGATGATGGGAGTCCAAGTATTAAGGTGACATGTGTTGCCCGTGCCCCCCTCCCCCCTGTGTTCTTATTCATTAACCTCTGATGTTGTTCCAGCGTATTGTGGGGGTACCAATGTTAAGGTCGGGTACGTTGCCCTCTCCCAGCCTCCCCCCTCGGGTCAGAGCCTCAAGTGCGCCCATCCCCCAGTCGGTGCGCACCCACCCCATTCCTAATGGAGGTGTATGCCCATCCCCTCCCCCCACCCGCCCGACACCCACCCGATGAAGGTGATTCCTCTGTGTCCACTTGGGTGTCCGTCGGTTCGTACCCATTTGCTGGTGAGCGCGAGCACGTGGTGCTCGTGTGTCCATTCTTGGGCTACCTGGCTTACTGGAACGGGTTCCAGCTCTGGCCAGGAGAACCACGAGAGGTGCCCTCTCACCGCTGCTCCTCCTAGCTGAATAGCACTCCGTGGTGTCCACGCGCCACATTTCATTTACGCACTCGTGGGTCGATGGGCACTCGGGTCGCTTCCAGGTCTTTGCGATTGTGACTTGTGCCCTGACTCTAACCCTAACCCTTACCCAGCCCCGTCTCCTCCTCGGCCCCTGCCTGACTGACTCCTTCCCGCCCGGCCTGTCACCTGTCACCGTCCTCTGCCCCTGCCTGACACGCTCCTCCCCGCCCGGGCCGTCACCGTCCTCGGCCCCTGCCTGACGGGGCTCCTCCGTCGCCTGGGCCTTCCAAGGGCTTGGTGTGGACGCTGGTTCCAGGACGCCCTCCCAGGAACCCGGTAGCAGGGCGGCCGCAGCGTCTCGCGCCACCCAACCGTCCGCCGGCCGGCGGCCGTCGCTAAGTGGCCTGCGGGGGACGTGCCCCCACTGTGGGGCGGGCGCCCAGCCTGGTGTCTTCTCTGAGGCCCCGTGGCTGCTTTTCCCCCCCCGCAAGGGGAGAGCCGCGGAGGTGGGGACCGCCTCCTCGTGGGGACGTACACCCAGCTCTCCACGTCGGATTCCGGGGCTCTCTGTCCTGCCAGAAGGCCCAGCTGGCCTGCGGGTCCTTAGAGTGGCAAAAACATCCGAAAACTGAGATTGAGGGTCCGGTGGTTGTCTGCACTTTTGTGCTGGGCACCCCAGGGAGGCCCGGGGGCTGGCTGGACAACGCGGTCTGCTGGGCGGGGGGGGGGTTTGGAGGAGCAACTGATGCCCTTTGCACTTTGGGTAGCAAGTGTCTGAGGTGTCTCTGAGCCCTGCGCCATGTCGGGGGTGGGGGTGGGAGGTCGGGGGGGGGGGTGGAGGAGCAGGAGGAGGAGGAGGAGGAGGAGGTGGGAAGGGCCGTGGCCTGCAGTCGTGTTCCCGGGGTGGCTTCTTCCACAGGCTGCTTGGCCTGGGCTCCCTGCACCTGGGCCTTTGGAGGACTGGCCCTGTGCTTGCCAACGCTTCCCCTGCAGGGACCCAGAGCTGGGGGGTTGCATCTCTCAGCCCTGGGTCGGGCAGAGCCCCAGCGGGCCATGCCCACAACCTCTCTCAGCACGGGTCCCCCAGAAGGCTCCTTTGGGACCAGGATTCTCTTGCGGGTGACTCTTTAAGGTCTGGCCCCTGGATGGAGGGGCACCAGGAGTAGAGGAGCAGGAAGGGGAAGGGGGTGGCCGTGCGAGGGGACACTTTCAGGCCAAGTCCCAGCTTCAGCCTGATCCTCCTGGGAACCCCGGGGTGTACGTCACACCTCCTGGTTGTCCCGCTCTGAGACAAGGAGCCGGGCTTCGCATTCCCCCAGCAGCCAGTCGTGGGCTGAGGACACCTGGGGCGTTGGGAACTCCCTGGCTTCTCCTTGGCTTAACATCTGGAGCTGCTTGGGAATCGCGCCGCCACACACACCCGAGTGCAGGTGTCTTCTGCACAGACTGCGGGCCTCGCTCTTCTGAATGCCGCTAGCTCGCCACCCACCCACGGGTGAACCTGGTCAGGGTACTTTCTCTCGGGGGCAGACTCTGATCCTGGCGGGCTACCGGTGTCTCTGTTTGCTCGTTTCTTTCTTCCATTTCGGGAAAGGCTTCCTTACTGGGTGTGGAAATCTCCTATGCCTTTCCTCGCCTATTCTGTCAGCTTTAAAATTCTCTTTCAGTTGCCACCCTCACAGATGGATTAGGAAACTCTTTCCGGTGCACTCATTAGTGAAATGACCTCAATGAAGCTGGAATCCAATATCTAATCGCCGATTTTTAGCGAGTCCACACGCCAGGGGGGTCGGGGTCCAATGCAGCCCCGGCCAGGCCCAGGCCCCTTGGACTGGGCCACAGGAGGACACAGAGGAGGGTCCCGGCCCCCACGGTCGCGTTGCCGGCAGTTCTCCAAGGGCTTGGGCGTTTTCCAGAGGTAGGAGATGGAGGGGACTGATTTCTTCAGCGCCCCACTAACCACGCCACCCCACCCATGGGACACATCCCTAGAGAGAGAGAGAGACGCCCCATACACTCGCTCCCCTCCCCCATGCGCTGTGCCCCAGCCCGGGCCCGGGGGAATAGGCGGCAGCCCACCCACAGGGTGGGGGGCGCAGCTGAAAGGGGTTGTCGGGGAGGGCGGCCCCTGCCTGGGGTCAAAGGGCGGGCGACCCGAGCGTGCGCAATCGGCGGCGGCGGCGGGGGCGGCCACGAGCTGGGGGTGGGCCAGGCGAGGAGAGGAAGGGGGCTGGAAGGTCTCCACCTTGGCGAGTCCAGCCGTGGAGGCGCATCTTGTGTGAGTGTGAGTGAGTGAGTGTGAGTGTGAGTGTGTGTGTGTGTGTGTGTGTGTGTATAGAGAGACAGCCCCCCACCCCGGCCCGCCGCTCCCTGCCCGCCCCGCCCCACCCCGCCTGTCACCCCCGTCCCTCGGAGCCCGCCGGACCCGGCCGGTGAACTCAACAGGCCCGCCCGGTGCGGGTCAGCGCTGGCGCGGGGCCTGGGGCGGGAGGAGGCGGCGGGAAAGCGCAGAGAGGCTCGGCTTCTTGAGCGGGGCAGGGGCGCCCTCCGCCGTCTAGGGCCACACCACCCTGAACGCGCCCGATCTCGTCTGGTCTCGGAAGCTAAGCAGGGTCGGGCCTGGTTAGTACTTGGATGGGAGACCGCCTGGGAATACCGGGTGCCGTAGGCTTCTTTTTTTTTTTTTTTTTTTTTTTGTTTTGCCTCTTGTTCTGTCCCCTCTCTGGGAGCGAGGCGGCGGCCCGGGGCGGGGGTCACCCCCACCCTCAGCGCCCGCCGCGGTGCCTGGCGCCCCAGCCCGCACCGTGGGGCCTCCTCTTGTCCCAAGCCGCGACACCGCCGTCACGCGGCAGCATGCGTGGCTTCTGGACTGTCAGGTCTCAGACCAAAGGTCTGCTCCGTGGGAACCGACACGCTGGAGGAAACCTTGAGAGTCTGAGAGGGGAGGGAGTTCCAGAAGAAGGCCAGGATGTCATTTTGAGGGAGTATGTGACCAGAACTCGTCCCGTTGCTTTTGGGGTTCTATGGGCTACACGTAGGAATCTTTGGTGGTGGCACCTGATGTTGGGGGATCCGGAGTCACACCCAGACCTGCCCCACAGGCCTCCTTTTACTTTTCTCTTCGGATTCATTATGTTTAAAAAGTGTCTCTTATCTCTATGATTGCATTTTCTTTTCTCTCTCTTTTCAAGCAGATGATGGGAGTCCAAGTATTAAGGTGACATGTGTTGCCCGTGCCCCCCTCCCCCCTGTGTTCTTATTCATTAACCTCTGATGTTGTTCCAGCGTATTGTGGGGGTACCAATGTTAAGGTCGGGTACGTTGCCCTCTCCCAGCCTCCCCCCTCGGGTCAGAGCCTCAAGTGCGCCCATCCCCCAGTCGGTGCGCACCCACCCCATTCCTAATGGAGGTGTATGCCCATCCCCTCCCCCCACCCGCCCGACACCCACCCGATGAAGGTGATTCCTCTGTGTCCACTTGGGTGTCCGTCGGTTCGTACCCATTTGCTGGTGAGCGCGAGCACGTGGTGCTCGTGTGTCCATTCTTGGGCTACCTGGCTTACTGGAACGGGTTCCAGCTCTGGCCAGGAGAACCACGAGAGGTGCCCTCTCACCGCTGCTCCTCCTAGCTGAATAGCACTCCGTGGTGTCCACGCGCCACATTTCATTTACGCACTCGTGGGTCGATGGGCACTCGGGTCGCTTCCAGGTCTTTGCGATTGTGACTTGTGCCCTGACTCTAACCCTAACCCTTACCCAGCCCCGTCTCCTCCTCGGCCCCTGCCTGACTGACTCCTTCCCGCCCGGCCTGTCACCTGTCACCGTCCTCTGCCCCTGCCTGACACGCTCCTCCCCGCCCGGGCCGTCACCGTCCTCGGCCCCTGCCTGACGGGGCTCCTCCGTCGCCTGGGCCTTCCAAGGGCTTGGTGTGGACGCTGGTTCCAGGACGCCCTCCCAGGAACCCGGTAGCAGGGCGGCCGCAGCGTCTCGCGCCACCCAACCGTCCGCCGGCCGGCGGCCGTCGCTAAGTGGCCTGCGGGGGACGTGCCCCCACTGTGGGGCGGGCGCCCAGCCTGGTGTCTTCTCTGAGGCCCCGTGGCTGCTTTTCCCCCCCCGCAAGGGGAGAGCCGCGGAGGTGGGGACCGCCTCCTCGTGGGGACGTACACCCAGCTCTCCACGTCGGATTCCGGGGCTCTCTGTCCTGCCAGAAGGCCCAGCTGGCCTGCGGGTCCTTAGAGTGGCAAAAACATCCGAAAACTGAGATTGAGGGTCCGGTGGTTGTCTGCACTTTTGTGCTGGGCACCCCAGGGAGGCCCGGGGGCTGGCTGGACAACGCGGTCTGCTGGGCGGGGGGGGGGTTTGGAGGAGCAACTGATGCCCTTTGCACTTTGGGTAGCAAGTGTCTGAGGTGTCTCTGAGCCCTGCGCCATGTCGGGGGTGGGGGTGGGAGGTCGGGGGGGGGGTGGAGGAGCAGGAGGAGGAGGAGGAGGAGGAGGTGGGAAGGGCCGTGGCCTGCAGTCGTGTTCCCGGGGTGGCTTCTTCCACAGGCTGCTTGGCCTGGGCTCCCTGCACCTGGGCCTTTGGAGGACTGGCCCTGTGCTTGCCAACGCTTCCCCTGCAGGGACCCAGAGCTGGGGGGTTGCATCTCTCAGCCCTGGGTCGGGCAGAGCCCCAGCGGGCCATGCCCACAACCTCTCTCAGCACGGGTCCCCCAGAAGGCTCCTTTGGGACCAGGATTCTCTTGCGGGTGACTCTTTAAGGTCTGGCCCCTGGATGGAGGGGCACCAGGAGTAGAGGAGCAGGAAGGGGAAGGGGGTGGCCGTGCGAGGGGACACTTTCAGGCCAAGTCCCAGCTTCAGCCTGATCCTCCTGGGAACCCCGGGGTGTACGTCACACCTCCTGGTTGTCCCGCTCTGAGACAAGGAGCCGGGCTTCGCATTCCCCCAGCAGCCAGTCGTGGGCTGAGGACACCTGGGGCGTTGGGAACTCCCTGGCTTCTCCTTGGCTTAACATCTGGAGCTGCTTGGGAATCGCGCCGCCACACACACCCGAGTGCAGGTGTCTTCTGCACAGACTGCGGGCCTCGCTCTTCTGAATGCCGCTAGCTCGCCACCCACCCACGGGTGAACCTGGTCAGGGTACTTTCTCTCGGGGGCAGACTCTGATCCTGGCGGGCTACCGGTGTCTCTGTTTGCTCGTTTCTTTCTTCCATTTCGGGAAAGGCTTCCTTACTGGGTGTGGAAATCTCCTATGCCTTTCCTCGCCTATTCTGTCAGCTTTAAAATTCTCTTTCAGTTGCCACCCTCACAGATGGATTAGGAAACTCTTTCCGGTGCACTCATTAGTGAAATGACCTCAATGAAGCTGGAATCCAATATCTAATCGCCGATTTTTAGCGAGTCCACACGCCAGGGGGGTCGGGGTCCAATGCAGCCCCGGCCAGGCCCAGGCCCCTTGGACTGGGCCACAGGAGGACACAGAGGAGGGTCCCGGCCCCCACGGTCGCGTTGCCGGCAGTTCTCCAAGGGCTTGGGCGTTTTCCAGAGGTAGGAGATGGAGGGGACTGATTTCTTCAGCGCCCCACTAACCACGCCACCCCACCCATGGGACACATCCCTAGAGAGAGAGAGAGACGCCCCATACACTCGCTCCCCTCCCCCATGCGCTGTGCCCCAGCCCGGGCCCGGGGGAATAGGCGGCAGCCCACCCACAGGGTGGGGGGCGCAGCTGAAAGGGGTTGTCGGGGAGGGCGGCCCCTGCCTGGGGTCAAAGGGCGGGCGACCCGCGCGTGCGCAATCGGCGGGCGGCGGCGGGGGCGGCCACGAGCTGGGGGTGGGCCAGGCGAGGAGAGGAAGGGGGCTGGAAGGTCTCCACCTTGGCGAGTCCAGCCGTGGAGGCGCATCTTGTGTGAGTGTGAGTGAGTGAGTGTGAGTGTGAGTGTGTGTGTGTGTGTGTGTGTGTGTATAGAGAGACAGCCCCCCACCCCGGCCCGCCGCTCCCTGCCCGCCCCGCCCCACCCCGCCTGTCACCCCCGTCCCTCGGAGCCCGCCGGACCCGGCCGGTGAACTCAACAGGCCCGCCCGGTGCGGGTCAGCGCCGGCGCGGGGCCTGGGGCGGGAGGAGGCGGCGGGAAAGCGCAGAGAGGCTCGGCTTCTTGAGCGGGGCAGGGGCGCCCTCCGCCGTCTAGGGCCACACCACCCTGAACGCGCCCGATCTCGTCTGGTCTCAGAAGCTAAGCAGGGTCGGGCCTGGTTAGTACTTGGATGGGAGACCGCCTGGGAATACCGGGTGCCGTAGGCTTCTTCTTTTTTTCTTTTTTTTTTTTGTTTTGCCTCTTGTTCTGTCCCCTCTCTGGGAGCGAGGCGGCGGCCCGGGGCGGGGGTCACCCCCACCCTCAGCGCCCGCCGCGGTGCCTGGCGCCCCAGCCCGCACCGTGGGGCCTCCTCTTGTCCCAAGCCGCGACACCGCCGTCACGCGGCAGCATGCGTGGCTTCTGGACTGTCAGGTCTCAGACCAAAGGTCTGCTCCGTGGGAACCGACACGCTGGAGGAAACCTTGAGAGTCTGAGAGGGGAGGGAGTTCCAGAAGAAGGCCAGGATGTCATTTTGAGGGAGTATGTGACCAGAACTCGTCCCGTTGCTTTTGGGGTTCTATGGGCTACACGTAGGAATCTTTGGTGGTGGCACCTGATGTTGGGGGATCCGGAGTCACACCCAGACCTGCCCCACAGGCCTCCTTTTACTTTTCTCTTCGGATTCATTATGTTTAAAAAGTGTCTCTTATCTCTATGATTGCATTTTCTTTTCTCTCTCTTTTCAAGCAGATGATGGGAGTCCAAGTATTAAGGTGACATGTGTTGCCCGTGCCCCCCTCCCCCCTGTGTTCTTATTCATTAACCTCTGATGTTGTTCCAGCGTATTGTGGGGGTACCAATGTTAAGGTCGGGTACGTTGCCCTCTCCCAGCCTCCCCCCTCGGGTCAGAGCCTCAAGTGCGCCCATCCCCCAGTCGGTGCGCACCCACCCCATTCCTAATGGAGGTGTATGCCCATCCCCTCCCCCCACCCGCCCGACACCCACCCGATGAAGGTGATTCCTCTGTGTCCACTTGGGTGTCCGTCGGTTCGTACCCATTTGCTGGTGAGCGCGAGCACGTGGTGCTCGTGTGTCCATTCTTGGGCTACCTGGCTTACTGGAACGGGTTCCAGCTCTGGCCAGGAGAACCACGAGAGGTGCCCTCTCACCGCTGCTCCTCCTAGCTGAATAGCACTCCGTGGTGTCCACGCGCCACATTTCATTTACGCACTCGTGGGTCGATGGGCACTCGGGTCGCTTCCAGGTCTTTGCGATTGTGACTTGTGCCCTGACTCTAACCCTAACCCTTACCCAGCCCCGTCTCCTCCTCGGCCCCTGCCTGACTGACTCCTTCCCGCCCGGCCTGTCACCTGTCACCGTCCTCTGCCCCTGCCTGACACGCTCCTCCCCGCCCGGGCCGTCACCGTCCTCGGCCCCTGCCTGACGGGGCTCCTCCGTCGCCTGGGCCTTCCAAGGGCTTGGTGTGGACGCTGGTTCCAGGACGCCCTCCCAGGAACCCGGTAGCAGGGCGGCCGCAGCGTCTCGCGCCACCCAACCGTCCGCCGGCCGGCGGCCGTCGCTAAGTGGCCTGCGGGGGACGTGCCCCCACTGTGGGGCGGGCGCCCAGCCTGGTGTCTTCTCTGAGGCCCCGTGGCTGCTTTTCCCCCCCCGCAAGGGGAGAGCCGCGGAGGTGGGGACCGCCTCCTCGTGGGGACGTACACCCAGCTCTCCACGTCGGATTCCGGGGCTCTCTGTCCTGCCAGAAGGCCCAGCTGGCCTGCGGGTCCTTAGAGTGGCAAAAACATCCGAAAACTGAGATTGAGGGTCCGGTGGTTGTCTGCACTTTTGTGCTGGGCACCCCAGGGAGGCCCGGGGGCTGGCTGGACAACGCGGTCTGCTGGGCGGGGGGGGGGTTTGGAGGAGCAACTGATGCCCTTTGCACTTTGGGTAGCAAGTGTCTGAGGTGTCTCTGAGCCCTGCGCCATGTCGGGGGTGGGGGTGGGAGGTCGGGGGGGGGGGGTGGAGGAGCAGGAGGAGGAGGAGGAGGAGGAGGTGGGAAGGGCCGTGGCCTGCAGTCGTGTTCCCGGGGTGGCTTCTTCCACAGGCTGCTTGGCCTGGGCTCCCTGCACCTGGGCCTTTGGAGGACTGGCCCTGTGCTTGCCAACGCTTCCCCTGCAGGGACCCAGAGCTGGGGGGTTGCATCTCTCAGCCCTGGGTCGGGCAGAGCCCCAGCGGGCCATGCCCACAACCTCTCTCAGCACGGGTCCCCCAGAAGGCTCCTTTGGGACCAGGATTCTCTTGCGGGTGACTCTTTAAGGTCTGGCCCCTGGATGGAGGGGCACCAGGAGTAGAGGAGCAGGAAGGGGAAGGGGGTGGCCGTGCGAGGGGACACTTTCAGGCCAAGTCCCAGCTTCAGCCTGATCCTCCTGGGAACCCCGGGGTGTACGTCACACCTCCTGGTTGTCCCGCTCTGAGACAAGGAGCCGGGCTTCGCATTCCCCCAGCAGCCAGTCGTGGGCTGAGGACACCTGGGGCGTTGGGAACTCCCTGGCTTCTCCTTGGCTTAACATCTGGAGCTGCTTGGGAATCGCGCCGCCACACACACCCGAGTGCAGGTGTCTTCTGCACAGACTGCGGGCCTCGCTCTTCTGAATGCCGCTAGCTCGCCACCCACCCACGGGTGAACCTGGTCAGGGTACTTTCTCTCGGGGGCAGACTCTGATCCTGGCGGGCTACCGGTGTCTCTGTTTGCTCGTTTCTTTCTTCCATTTCGGGAAAGGCTTCCTTACTGGGTGTGGAAATCTCCTATGCCTTTCCTCGCCTATTCTGTCAGCTTTAAAATTCTCTTTCAGTTGCCACCCTCACAGATGGATTAGGAAACTCTTTCCGGTGCACTCATTAGTGAAATGACCTCAATGAAGCTGGAATCCAATATCTAATCGCCGATTTTTAGCGAGTCCACACGCCAGGGGGGTCGGGGTCCAATGCAGCCCCGGCCAGGCCCAGGCCCCTTGGACTGGGCCACAGGAGGACACAGAGGAGGGTCCCGGCCCCCACGGTCGCGTTGCCGGCAGTTCTCCAAGGGCTTGGGCGTTTTCCAGAGGTAGGAGATGGAGGGGACTGATTTCTTCAGCGCCCCACTAACCACGCCACCCCACCCATGGGACACATCCCTAGAGAGAGAGAGAGACGCCCCATACACTCGCTCCCCTCCCCCATGCGCTGTGCCCCAGCCCGGGCCCGGGGGAATAGGCGGCAGCCCACCCACAGGGTGGGGGGCGCAGCTGAAAGGGGTTGTCGGGGAGGGCGGCCCCTGCCTGGGGTCAAAGGGCGGGCGACCCGAGCGTGCGCAATCGGCGGCGGCGGCGGGGGCGGCCACGAGCTGGGGGTGGGCCAGGCGAGGAGAGGAAGGGGGCTGGAAGGTCTCCACCTTGGCGAGTCCAGCCGTGGAGGCGCATCTTGTGTGAGTGTGAGTGAGTGAGTGTGAGTGTGAGTGTGTGTGTGTGTGTGTGTGTGTGTATAGAGAGACAGCCCCCCACCCCGGCCCGCCGCTCCCTGCCCGCCCCGCCCCACCCCGCCTGTCACCCCCGTCCCTCGGAGCCCGCCGGACCCGGCCGGTGAACTCAACAGGCCCGCCCGGTGCGGGTCAGCGCTGGCGCGGGGCCTGGGGCGGGAGGAGGCGGCGGGAAAGCGCAGAGAGGCTCGGCTTCTTGAGCGGGGCAGGGGCGCCCTCCGCCGTCTAGGGCCACACCACCCTGAACGCGCCCGATCTCGTCTGGTCTCGGAAGCTAAGCAGGGTCGGGCCTGGTTAGTACTTGGATGGGAGACCGCCTGGGAATACCGGGTGCCGTAGGCTTCTTTTTTTTTTTTTTTTTTTTTTTGTTTTGCCTCTTGTTCTGTCCCCTCTCTGGGAGCGAGGCGGCGGCCCGGGGCGGGGGTCACCCCCACCCTCAGCGCCCGCCGCGGTGCCTGGCGCCCCAGCCCGCACCGTGGGGCCTCCTCTTGTCCCAAGCCGCGACACCGCCGTCACGCGGCAGCATGCGTGGCTTCTGGACTGTCAGGTCTCAGACCAAAGGTCTGCTCCGTGGGAACCGACACGCTGGAGGAAACCTTGAGAGTCTGAGAGGGGAGGGAGTTCCAGAAGAAGGCCAGGATGTCATTTTGAGGGAGTATGTGACCAGAACTCGTCCCGTTGCTTTTGGGGTTCTATGGGCTACACGTAGGAATCTTTGGTGGTGGCACCTGATGTTGGGGGATCCGGAGTCACACCCAGACCTGCCCCACAGGCCTCCTTTTACTTTTCTCTTCGGATTCATTATGTTTAAAAAGTGTCTCTTATCTCTATGATTGCATTTTCTTTTCTCTCTCTTTTCAAGCAGATGATGGGAGTCCAAGTATTAAGGTGACATGTGTTGCCCGTGCCCCCCTCCCCCCTGTGTTCTTATTCATTAACCTCTGATGTTGTTCCAGCGTATTGTGGGGGTACCAATGTTAAGGTCGGGTACGTTGCCCTCTCCCAGCCTCCCCCCTCGGGTCAGAGCCTCAAGTGCGCCCATCCCCCAGTCGGTGCGCACCCACCCCATTCCTAATGGAGGTGTATGCCCATCCCCTCCCCCCACCCGCCCGACACCCACCCGATGAAGGTGATTCCTCTGTGTCCACTTGGGTGTCCGTCGGTTCGTACCCATTTGCTGGTGAGCGCGAGCACGTGGTGCTCGTGTGTCCATTCTTGGGCTACCTGGCTTACTGGAACGGGTTCCAGCTCTGGCCAGGAGAACCACGAGAGGTGCCCTCTCACCGCTGCTCCTCCTAGCTGAATAGCACTCCGTGGTGTCCACGCGCCACATTTCATTTACGCACTCGTGGGTCGATGGGCACTCGGGTCGCTTCCAGGTCTTTGCGATTGTGACTTGTGCCCTGACTCTAACCCTAACCCTTACCCAGCCCCGTCTCCTCCTCGGCCCCTGCCTGACTGACTCCTTCCCGCCCGGCCTGTCACCTGTCACCGTCCTCTGCCCCTGCCTGACACGCTCCTCCCCGCCCGGGCCGTCACCGTCCTCGGCCCCTGCCTGACGGGGCTCCTCCGTCGCCTGGGCCTTCCAAGGGCTTGGTGTGGACGCTGGTTCCAGGACGCCCTCCCAGGAACCCGGTAGCAGGGCGGCCGCAGCGTCTCGCGCCACCCAACCGTCCGCCGGCCGGCGGCCGTCGCTAAGTGGCCTGCGGGGGACGTGCCCCCACTGTGGGGCGGGCGCCCAGCCTGGTGTCTTCTCTGAGGCCCCGTGGCTGCTTTTCCCCCCCCGCAAGGGGAGAGCCGCGGAGGTGGGGACCGCCTCCTCGTGGGGACGTACACCCAGCTCTCCACGTCGGATTCCGGGGCTCTCTGTCCTGCCAGAAGGCCCAGCTGGCCTGCGGGTCCTTAGAGTGGCAAAAACATCCGAAAACTGAGATTGAGGGTCCGGTGGTTGTCTGCACTTTTGTGCTGGGCACCCCAGGGAGGCCCGGGGGCTGGCTGGACAACGCGGTCTGCTGGGCGGGGGGGGGGTTTGGAGGAGCAACTGATGCCCTTTGCACTTTGGGTAGCAAGTGTCTGAGGTGTCTCTGAGCCCTGCGCCATGTCGGGGGTGGGGGTGGGAGGTCGGGGGGGGGGGTGGAGGAGCAGGAGGAGGAGGAGGAGGAGGAGGTGGGAAGGGCCGTGGCCTGCAGTCGTGTTCCCGGGGTGGCTTCTTCCACAGGCTGCTTGGCCTGGGCTCCCTGCACCTGGGCCTTTGGAGGACTGGCCCTGTGCTTGCCAACGCTTCCCCTGCAGGGACCCAGAGCTGGGGGGTTGCATCTCTCAGCCCTGGGTCGGGCAGAGCCCCAGCGGGCCATGCCCACAACCTCTCTCAGCACGGGTCCCCCAGAAGGCTCCTTTGGGACCAGGATTCTCTTGCGGGTGACTCTTTAAGGTCTGGCCCCTGGATGGAGGGGCACCAGGAGTAGAGGAGCAGGAAGGGGAAGGGGGTGGCCGTGCGAGGGGACACTTTCAGGCCAAGTCCCAGCTTCAGCCTGATCCTCCTGGGAACCCCGGGGTGTACGTCACACCTCCTGGTTGTCCCGCTCTGAGACAAGGAGCCGGGCTTCGCATTCCCCCAGCAGCCAGTCGTGGGCTGAGGACACCTGGGGCGTTGGGAACTCCCTGGCTTCTCCTTGGCTTAACATCTGGAGCTGCTTGGGAATCGCGCCGCCACACACACCCGAGTGCAGGTGTCTTCTGCACAGACTGCGGGCCTCGCTCTTCTGAATGCCGCTAGCTCGCCACCCACCCACGGGTGAACCTGGTCAGGGTACTTTCTCTCGGGGGCAGACTCTGATCCTGGCGGGCTACCGGTGTCTCTGTTTGCTCGTTTCTTTCTTCCATTTCGGGAAAGGCTTCCTTACTGGGTGTGGAAATCTCCTATGCCTTTCCTCGCCTATTCTGTCAGCTTTAAAATTCTCTTTCAGTTGCCACCCTCACAGATGGATTAGGAAACTCTTTCCGGTGCACTCATTAGTGAAATGACCTCAATGAAGCTGGAATCCAATATCTAATCGCCGATTTTTAGCGAGTCCACACGCCAGGGGGGTCGGGGTCCAATGCAGCCCCGGCCAGGCCCAGGCCCCTTGGACTGGGCCACAGGAGGACACAGAGGAGGGTCCCGGCCCCCACGGTCGCGTTGCCGGCAGTTCTCCAAGGGCTTGGGCGTTTTCCAGAGGTAGGAGATGGAGGGGACTGATTTCTTCAGCGCCCCACTAACCACGCCACCCCACCCATGGGACACATCCCTAGAGAGAGAGAGAGACGCCCCATACACTCGCTCCCCTCCCCCATGCGCTGTGCCCCAGCCCGGGCCCGGGGGAATAGGCGGCAGCCCACCCACAGGGTGGGGGGCGCAGCTGAAAGGGGTTGTCGGGGAGGGCGGCCCCTGCCTGGGGTCAAAGGGCGGGCGACCCGCGCGTGCGCAATCGGCGGGCGGCGGCGGGGGCGGCCACGAGCTGGGGGTGGGCCAGGCGAGGAGAGGAAGGGGGCTGGAAGGTCTCCACCTTGGCGAGTCCAGCCGTGGAGGCGCATCTTGTGTGAGTGTGAGTGAGTGAGTGTGAGTGTGAGTGTGTGTGTGTGTGTGTGTGTGTGTATAGAGAGACAGCCCCCCACCCCGGCCCGCCGCTCCCTGCCCGCCCCGCCCCACCCCGCCTGTCACCCCCGTCCCTCGGAGCCCGCCGGACCCGGCCGGTGAACTCAACAGGCCCGCCCGGTGCGGGTCAGCGCCGGCGCGGGGCCTGGGGCGGGAGGAGGCGGCGGGAAAGCGCAGAGAGGCTCGGCTTCTTGAGCGGGGCAGGGGCGCCCTCCGCCGTCTAGGGCCACACCACCCTGAACGCGCCCGATCTCGTCTGGTCTCAGAAGCTAAGCAGGGTCGGGCCTGGTTAGTACTTGGATGGGAGACCGCCTGGGAATACCGGGTGCCGTAGGCTTCTTCTTTTTTTTTTTTTTTTTTTTGTTTTGCCTCTTGTTCTGTCCCCTCTCTGGGAGCGAGGCGGCGGCCCGGGGCGGGGGTCACCCCCACCCTCAGCGCCCGCCGCGGTGCCTGGCGCCCCAGCCCGCACCGTGGGGCCTCCTCTTGTCCCAAGCCGCGACACCGCCGTCACGCGGCAGCATGCGTGGCTTCTGGACTGTCAGGTCTCAGACCAAAGGTCTGCTCCGTGGGAACCGACACGCTGGAGGAAACCTTGAGAGTCTGAGAGGGGAGGGAGTTCCAGAAGAAGGCCAGGATGTCATTTTGAGGGAGTATGTGACCAGAACTCGTCCCGTTGCTTTTGGGGTTCTATGGGCTACACGTAGGAATCTTTGGTGGTGGCACCTGATGTTGGGGGATCCGGAGTCACACCCAGACCTGCCCCACAGGCCTCCTTTTACTTTTCTCTTCGGATTCATTATGTTTAAAAAGTGTCTCTTATCTCTATGATTGCATTTTCTTTTCTCTCTCTTTTCAAGCAGATGATGGGAGTCCAAGTATTAAGGTGACATGTGTTGCCCGTGCCCCCCTCCCCCCTGTGTTCTTATTCATTAACCTCTGATGTTGTTCCAGCGTATTGTGGGGGTACCAATGTTAAGGTCGGGTACGTTGCCCTCTCCCAGCCTCCCCCCTCGGGTCAGAGCCTCAAGTGCGCCCATCCCCCAGTCGGTGCGCACCCACCCCATTCCTAATGGAGGTGTATGCCCATCCCCTCCCCCCACCCGCCCGACACCCACCCGATGAAGGTGATTCCTCTGTGTCCACTTGGGTGTCCGTCGGTTCGTACCCATTTGCTGGTGAGCGCGAGCACGTGGTGCTCGTGTGTCCATTCTTGGGCTACCTGGCTTACTGGAACGGGTTCCAGCTCTGGCCAGGAGAACCACGAGAGGTGCCCTCTCACCGCTGCTCCTCCTAGCTGAATAGCACTCCGTGGTGTCCACGCGCCACATTTCATTTACGCACTCGTGGGTCGATGGGCACTCGGGTCGCTTCCAGGTCTTTGCGATTGTGACTTGTGCCCTGACTCTAACCCTAACCCTTACCCAGCCCCGTCTCCTCCTCGGCCCCTGCCTGACTGACTCCTTCCCGCCCGGCCTGTCACCTGTCACCGTCCTCTGCCCCTGCCTGACACGCTCCTCCCCGCCCGGGCCGTCACCGTCCTCGGCCCCTGCCTGACGGGGCTCCTCCGTCGCCTGGGCCTTCCAAGGGCTTGGTGTGGACGCTGGTTCCAGGACGCCCTCCCAGGAACCCGGTAGCAGGGCGGCCGCAGCGTCTCGCGCCACCCAACCGTCCGCCGGCCGGCGGCCGTCGCTAAGTGGCCTGCGGGGGACGTGCCCCCACTGTGGGGCGGGCGCCCAGCCTGGTGTCTTCTCTGAGGCCCCGTGGCTGCTTTTCCCCCCCCGCAAGGGGAGAGCCGCGGAGGTGGGGACCGCCTCCTCGTGGGGACGTACACCCAGCTCTCCACGTCGGATTCCGGGGCTCTCTGTCCTGCCAGAAGGCCCAGCTGGCCTGCGGGTCCTTAGAGTGGCAAAAACATCCGAAAACTGAGATTGAGGGTCCGGTGGTTGTCTGCACTTTTGTGCTGGGCACCCCAGGGAGGCCCGGGGGCTGGCTGGACAACGCGGTCTGCTGGGCGGGGGGGGGGTTTGGAGGAGCAACTGATGCCCTTTGCACTTTGGGTAGCAAGTGTCTGAGGTGTCTCTGAGCCCTGCGCCATGTCGGGGGTGGGGGTGGGAGGTCGGGGGGGGGGGGGGTGGAGGAGCAGGAGGAGGAGGAGGAGGAGGAGGTGGGAAGGGCCGTGGCCTGCAGTCGTGTTCCCGGGGTGGCTTCTTCCACAGGCTGCTTGGCCTGGGCTCCCTGCACCTGGGCCTTTGGAGGACTGGCCCTGTGCTTGCCAACGCTTCCCCTGCAGGGACCCAGAGCTGGGGGGTTGCATCTCTCAGCCCTGGGTCGGGCAGAGCCCCAGCGGGCCATGCCCACAACCTCTCTCAGCACGGGTCCCCCAGAAGGCTCCTTTGGGACCAGGATTCTCTTGCGGGTGACTCTTTAAGGTCTGGCCCCTGGATGGAGGGGCACCAGGAGTAGAGGAGCAGGAAGGGGAAGGGGGTGGCCGTGCGAGGGGACACTTTCAGGCCAAGTCCCAGCTTCAGCCTGATCCTCCTGGGAACCCCGGGGTGTACGTCACACCTCCTGGTTGTCCCGCTCTGAGACAAGGAGCCGGGCTTCGCATTCCCCCAGCAGCCAGTCGTGGGCTGAGGACACCTGGGGCGTTGGGAACTCCCTGGCTTCTCCTTGGCTTAACATCTGGAGCTGCTTGGGAATCGCGCCGCCACACACACCCGAGTGCAGGTGTCTTCTGCACAGACTGCGGGCCTCGCTCTTCTGAATGCCGCTAGCTCGCCACCCACCCACGGGTGAACCTGGTCAGGGTACTTTCTCTCGGGGGCAGACTCTGATCCTGGCGGGCTACCGGTGTCTCTGTTTGCTCGTTTCTTTCTTCCATTTCGGGAAAGGCTTCCTTACTGGGTGTGGAAATCTCCTATGCCTTTCCTCGCCTATTCTGTCAGCTTTAAAATTCTCTTTCAGTTGCCACCCTCACAGATGGATTAGGAAACTCTTTCCGGTGCACTCATTAGTGAAATGACCTCAATGAAGCTGGAATCCAATATCTAATCGCCGATTTTTAGCGAGTCCACACGCCAGGGGGGTCGGGGTCCAATGCAGCCCCGGCCAGGCCCAGGCCCCTTGGACTGGGCCACAGGAGGACACAGAGGAGGGTCCCGGCCCCCACGGTCGCGTTGCCGGCAGTTCTCCAAGGGCTTGGGCGTTTTCCAGAGGTAGGAGATGGAGGGGACTGATTTCTTCAGCGCCCCACTAACCACGCCACCCCACCCATGGGACACATCCCTAGAGAGAGAGAGAGACGCCCCATACACTCGCTCCCCTCCCCCATGCGCTGTGCCCCAGCCCGGGCCCGGGGGAATAGGCGGCAGCCCACCCACAGGGTGGGGGGCGCAGCTGAAAGGGGTTGTCGGGGAGGGCGGCCCCTGCCTGGGGTCAAAGGGCGGGCGACCCGCGCGTGCGCAATCGGCGGCGGCGGCGGCGGCGGCCACGAGCTGGGGGTGGGCCAGGCGAGGAGAGGAAGGGGGCTGGAAGGTCTCCACCTTGGCGAGTCCAGCCGTGGAGGCGCATCTTGTGTGAGTGTGAGTGAGTGAGTGTGAGTGTGAGTGTGTGTGTGTGTGTGTGTGTGTGTATAGAGAGACAGCCCCCCACCCCGGCCCGCCGCTCCCTGCCCGCCCCGCCCCACCCCGCCTGTCACCCCCGTCCCTCGGAGCCCGCCAGACCCGGCCGGTGAACTCAACAGGCCCGCCCGGTGCGGGTCAGCGCCGGCGCGGGGCCTGGGGCGGGAGGAGGCGGCGGGGAAGCGCAGAGAGGCTCGGCTTCTTGAGCGGGGCAGGGGCGCCCTCCGCCGTCTAGGGCCACACCACCCTGAACGCGCCCGATCTCGTCTGGTCTCAGAAGCTAAGCAGGGTCGGGCCTGGTTAGTACTTGGATGGGAGACCGCCTGGGAATACCGGGTGCCGTAGGCTTCTTCTTTTTTTTTTTTTTTTTTTTTGTTTTGCCTCTTGTTCTGTCCCCTCTCTGGGAGCGAGGCGGCGGCCCGGGGCGGGGGTCACCCCCACCCTCAGCGCCCGCCGCGGTGCCTGGCGCCCCAGCCCGCACCGTGGGGCCTCCTCTTGTCCCAAGCCGCGACACCGCCGTCACGCGGCAGCATGCGTGGCTTCTGGACTGTCAGGTCTCAGACCAAAGGTCTGCTCCGTGGGAACCGACACGCTGGAGGAAACCTTGAGAGTCTGAGAGGGGAGGGAGTTCCAGAAGAAGGCCAGGATGTCATTTTGAGGGAGTATGTGACCAGAACTCGTCCCGTTGCTTTTGGGGTTCTATGGGCTACACGTAGGAATCTTTGGTGGTGGCACCTGATGTTGGGGGATCCGGAGTCACACCCAGACCTGCCCCACAGGCCTCCTTTTACTTTTCTCTTCGGATTCATTATGTTTAAAAAGTGTCTCTTATCTCTATGATTGCATTTTCTTTTCTCTCTCTTTTCAAGCAGATGATGGGAGTCCAAGTATTAAGGTGACATGTGTTGCCCGTGCCCCCCTCCCCCCTGTGTTCTTATTCATTAACCTCTGATGTTGTTCCAGCGTATTGTGGGGGTACCAATGTTAAGGTCGGGTACGTTGCCCTCTCCCAGCCTCCCCCCTCGGGTCAGAGCCTCAAGTGCGCCCATCCCCCAGTCGGTGCGCACCCACCCCATTCCTAATGGAGGTGTATGCCCATCCCCTCCCCCCACCCGCCCGACACCCACCCGATGAAGGTGATTCCTCTGTGTCCACTTGGGTGTCCGTCGGTTCGTACCCATTTGCTGGTGAGCGCGAGCACGTGGTGCTCGTGTGTCCATTCTTGGGCTACCTGGCTTACTGGAACGGGTTCCAGCTCTGGCCAGGAGAACCACGAGAGGTGCCCTCTCACCGCTGCTCCTCCTAGCTGAATAGCACTCCGTGGTGTCCACGCGCCACATTTCATTTACGCACTCGTGGGTCGATGGGCACTCGGGTCGCTTCCAGGTCTTTGCGATTGTGACTTGTGCCCTGACTCTAACCCTAACCCTTACCCAGCCCCGTCTCCTCCTCGGCCCCTGCCTGACTGACTCCTTCCCGCCCGGCCTGTCACCTGTCACCGTCCTCTGCCCCTGCCTGACACGCTCCTCCCCGCCCGGGCCGTCACCGTCCTCGGCCCCTGCCTGACGGGGCTCCTCCGTCGCCTGGGCCTTCCAAGGGCTTGGTGTGGACGCTGGTTCCAGGACGCCCTCCCAGGAACCCGGTAGCAGGGCGGCCGCAGCGTCTCGCGCCACCCAACCGTCCGCCGGCCGGCGGCCGTCGCTAAGTGGCCTGCGGGGGACGTGCCCCCACTGTGGGGCGGGCGCCCAGCCTGGTGTCTTCTCTGAGGCCCCGTGGCTGCTTTTCCCCCCCCCCGCAAGGGGAGAGCCGCGGAGGTGGGGACCGCCTCCTCGTGGGGACGTACACCCAGCTCTCCACGTCGGATTCCGGGGCTCTCTGTCCTGCCAGAAGGCCCAGCTGGCCTGCGGGTCCTTAGAGTGGCAAAAACATCCGAAAACTGAGATTGAGGGTCCGGTGGTTGTCTGCACTTTTGTGCTGGGCACCCCAGGGAGGCCCGGGGGCTGGCTGGACAACGCGGTCTGCTGGGCGGGGGGGGGTTTGGAGGAGCAACTGATGCCCTTTGCACTTTGGGTAGCAAGTGTCTGAGGTGTCTCTGAGCCCTGCGCCATGTCGGGGGTGGGGGTGGGAGGTCGGGGGGGGGTGGAGGAGCAGGAGGAGGAGGAGGAGGAGGAGGTGGGAAGGGCCGTGGCCTGCAGTCGTGTTCCCGGGGTGGCTTCTTCCACAGGCTGCTTGGCCTGGGCTCCCTGCACCTGGGCCTTTGGAGGACTGGCCCTGTGCTTGCCAACGCTTCCCCTGCAGGGACCCAGAGCTGGGAGGTTGCATCTCTCAGCCCTGGGTCGGGCAGAGCCCCAGCGGGCCATGCCCACAACCTCTCTCAGCACGGGTCCCCCAGAAGGCTCCTTTGGGACCAGGATTCTCTTGCGGGTGACTCTTTAAGGTCTGGCCCCTGGATGGAGGGGCACCAGGAGTAGAGGAGCAGGAAGGGGAAGGGGGTGGCCGTGCGAGGGGACACTTTCAGGCCAAGTCCCAGCTTCAGCCTGATCCTCCTGGGAACCCCGGGGTGTACGTCACACCTCCTGGTTGTCCCGCTCTGAGACAAGGAGCCGGGCTTCGCATTCCCCCAGCAGCCAGTCGTGGGCTGAGGACACCTGGGGCGTTGGGAACTCCCTGGCTTCTCCTTGGCTTAACATCTGGAGCTGCTTGGGAATCGCGCCGCCACACACACCCGAGTGCAGGTGTCTTCTGCACAGACTGCGGGCCTCGCTCTTCTGAATGCCGCTAGCTCGCCACCCACCCACGGGTGAACCTGGTCAGGGTACTTTCTCTCGGGGGCAGACTCTGATCCTGGCGGGCTACCGGTGTCTCTGTTTGCTCGTTTCTTTCTTCCATTTCGGGAAAGGCTTCCTTACTGGGTGTGGAAATCTCCTATGCCTTTCCTCGCCTATTCTGTCAGCTTTAAAATTCTCTTTCAGTTGCCACCCTCACAGATGGATTAGGAAACTCTTTCCGGTGCACTCATTAGTGAAATGACCTCAATGAAGCTGGAATCCAATATCTAATCGCCGATTTTTAGCGAGTCCACACGCCAGGGGGGTCGGGGTCCAATGCAGCCCCGGCCAGGCCCAGGCCCCTTGGACTGGGCCACAGGAGGACACAGAGGAGGGTCCCGGCCCCCACGGTCGCGTTGCCGGCAGTTCTCCAAGGGCTTGGGCGTTTTCCAGAGGTAGGAGATGGAGGGGACTGATTTCTTCAGCGCCCCACTAACCACGCCACCCCACCCATGGGACACATCCCTAGAGAGAGAGAGAGACGCCCCATACACTCGCTCCCCTCCCCCATGCGCTGTGCCCCAGCCCGGGCCCGGGGGAATAGGCGGCAGCCCACCCACAGGGTGGGGGGCGCAGCTGAAAGGGGTTGTCGGGGAGGGCGGCCCCTGCCTGGGGTCAAAGGGCGGGCGACCCGCGCGTGCGCAATCGGCGGCGGCGGCGGGGGCGGCCACGAGCTGGGGGTGGGCCAGGCGAGGAGAGGAAGGGGGCTGGAAGGTCTCCACCTTGGCGAGTCCAGCCGTGGAGGCGCATCTTGTGTGAGTGTGAGTGAGTGAGTGTGAGTGTGAGTGTGTGTGTGTGTGTGTGTGTGTGTATAGAGAGACAGCCCCCCACCCCGGCCCGCCGCTCCCTGCCCGCCCCGCCCCACCCCGCCTGTCACCCCCGTCCCTCGGAGCCCGCCGGACCCGGCCGGTGAACTCAACAGGCCCGCCCGGTGCGGGTCAGCGCTGGCGCGGGGCCTGGGGCGGGAGGAGGCGGCGGGAAAGCGCAGAGAGGCTCGGCTTCTTGAGCGGGGCAGGGGCGCCCTCCGCCGTCTAGGGCCACACCACCCTGAACGCGCCCGATCTCGTCTGGTCTCGGAAGCTAAGCAGGGTCGGGCCTGGTTAGTACTTGGATGGGAGACCGCCTGGGAATACCGGGTGCCGTAGGCTTCTTCTTTTTTTTTTTTTTTTTTTTGTTTTGCCTCTTGTTCTGTCCCCTCTCTGGGAGCGAGGCGGCGGCCCGGGGCGGGGGTCACCCCCACCCTCAGCGCCCGCCGCGGTGCCTGGCGCCCCAGCCCGCACCGTGGGGCCTCCTCTTGTCCCAAGCCGCGACACCGCCGTCACGCGGCAGCATGCGTGGCTTCTGGACTGTCAGGTCTCAGACCAAAGGTCTGCTCCGTGGGAACCGACACGCTGGAGGAAACCTTGAGAGTCTGAGAGGGGAGGGAGTTCCAGAAGAAGGCCAGGATGTCATTTTGAGGGAGTATGTGACCAGAACTCGTCCCGTTGCTTTTGGGGTTCTATGGGCTACACGTAGGAATCTTTGGTGGTGGCACCTGATGTTGGGGGATCCGGAGTCACACCCAGACCTGCCCCACAGGCCTCCTTTTACTTTTCTCTTCGGATTCATTATGTTTAAAAAGTGTCTCTTATCTCTATGATTGCATTTTCTTTTCTCTCTCTTTTCAAGCAGATGATGGGAGTCCAAGTATTAAGGTGACATGTGTTGCCCGTGCCCCCCTCCCCCCTGTGTTCTTATTCATTAACCTCTGATGTTGTTCCAGCGTATTGTGGGGGTACCAATGTTAAGGTCGGGTACGTTGCCCTCTCCCAGCCTCCCCCCTCGGGTCAGAGCCTCAAGTGCGCCCATCCCCCAGTCGGTGCGCACCCACCCCATTCCTAATGGAGGTGTATGCCCATCCCCTCCCCCCACCCGCCCGACACCCACCCGATGAAGGTGATTCCTCTGTGTCCACTTGGGTGTCCGTCGGTTCGTACCCATTTGCTGGTGAGCGCGAGCACGTGGTGCTCGTGTGTCCATTCTTGGGCTACCTGGCTTACTGGAACGGGTTCCAGCTCTGGCCAGGAGAACCACGAGAGGTGCCCTCTCACCGCTGCTCCTCCTAGCTGAATAGCACTCCGTGGTGTCCACGCGCCACATTTCATTTACGCACTCGTGGGTCGATGGGCACTCGGGTCGCTTCCAGGTCTTTGCGATTGTGACTTGTGCCCTGACTCTAACCCTAACCCTTACCCAGCCCCGTCTCCTCCTCGGCCCCTGCCTGACTGACTCCTTCCCGCCCGGCCTGTCACCTGTCACCGTCCTCTGCCCCTGCCTGACACGCTCCTCCCCGCCCGGGCCGTCACCGTCCTCGGCCCCTGCCTGACGGGGCTCCTCCGTCGCCTGGGCCTTCCAAGGGCTTGGTGTGGACGCTGGTTCCAGGACGCCCTCCCAGGAACCCGGTAGCAGGGCGGCCGCAGCGTCTCGCGCCACCCAACCGTCCGCCGGCCGGCGGCCGTCGCTAAGTGGCCTGCGGGGGACGTGCCCCCACTGTGGGGCGGGCGCCCAGCCTGGTGTCTTCTCTGAGGCCCCGTGGCTGCTTTTCCCCCCCCGCAAGGGGAGAGCCGCGGAGGTGGGGACCGCCTCCTCGTGGGGACGTACACCCAGCTCTCCACGTCGGATTCCGGGGCTCTCTGTCCTGCCAGAAGGCCCAGCTGGCCTGCGGGTCCTTAGAGTGGCAAAAACATCCGAAAACTGAGATTGAGGGTTCGGTGGTTGTCTGCACTTTTGTGCTGGGCACCCCAGGGAGGCCCGGGGGCTGGCTGGACAACGCGGTCTGCTGGGCGGGGGGGGGGTTTGGAGGAGCAACTGATGCCCTTTGCACTTTGGGTAGCAAGTGTCTGAGGTGTCTCTGAGCCCTGCGCCATGTCGGGGGTGGGGGTGGGAGGTCGGGGGGGGGGGTGGAGGAGCAGGAGGAGGAGGAGGAGGAGGAGGTGGGAAGGGCCGTGGCCTGCAGTCGTGTTCCCGGGGTGGCTTCTTCCACAGGCTGCTTGGCCTGGGCTCCCTGCACCTGGGCCTTTGGAGGACTGGCCCTGTGCTTGCCAACGCTTCCCCTGCAGGGACCCAGAGCTGGGGGGTTGCATCTCTCAGCCCTGGGTCGGGCAGAGCCCCAGCGGGCCATGCCCACAACCTCTCTCAGCACGGGTCCCCCAGAAGGCTCCTTTGGGACCAGGATTCTCTTGCGGGTGACTCTTTAAGGTCTGGCCCCTGGATGGAGGGGCACCAGGAGTAGAGGAGCAGGAAGGGGAAGGGGGTGGCCGTGCGAGGGGACACTTTCAGGCCAAGTCCCAGCTTCAGCCTGATCCTCCTGGGAACCCCGGGGTGTACGTCACACCTCCTGGTTGTCCCGCTCTGAGACAAGGAGCCGGGCTTCGCATTCCCCCAGCAGCCAGTCGTGGGCTGAGGACACCTGGGGCGTTGGGAACTCCCTGGCTTCTCCTTGGCTTAACATCTGGAGCTGCTTGGGAATCGCGCCGCCACACACACCCGAGTGCAGGTGTCTTCTGCACAGACTGCGGGCCTCGCTCTTCTGAATGCCGCTAGCTCGCCACCCACCCACGGGTGAACCTGGTCAGGGTACTTTCTCTCGGGGGCAGACTCTGATCCTGGCGGGCTACCGGTGTCTCTGTTTGCTCGTTTCTTTCTTCCATTTCGGGAAAGGCTTCCTTACTGGGTGTGGAAATCTCCTATGCCTTTCCTCGCCTATTCTGTCAGCTTTAAAATTCTCTTTCAGTTGCCACCCTCACAGATGGATTAGGAAACTCTTTCCGGTGCACTCATTAGTGAAATGACCTCAATGAAGCTGGAATCCAATATCTAATCGCCGATTTTTAGCGAGTCCACACGCCAGGGGGGTCGGGGTCCAATGCAGCCCCGGCCAGGCCCAGGCCCCTTGGACTGGGCCACAGGAGGACACAGAGGAGGGTCCCGGCCCCCACGGTCGCGTTGCCGGCAGTTCTCCAAGGGCTTGGGCGTTTTCCAGAGGTAGGAGATGGAGGGGACTGATTTCTTCAGCGCCCCACTAACCACGCCACCCCACCCATGGGACACATCCCTAGAGAGAGAGAGAGACGCCCCATACACTCGCTCCCCTCCCCCATGCGCTGTGCCCCAGCCCGGGCCCGGGGGAATAGGCGGCAGCCCACCCACAGGGTGGGGGGCGCAGCTGAAAGGGGTTGTCGGGGAGGGCGGCCCCTGCCTGGGGTCAAAGGGCGGGCGACCCGCGCGTGCGCAATCGGCGGCGGCGGCGGGGGCGGCCACGAGCTGGGGGTGGGCCAGGCGAGGAGAGGAAGGGGGCTGGAAGGTCTCCACCTTGGCGAGTCCAGCCGTGGAGGCGCATCTTGTGTGAGTGTGAGTGAGTGAGTGTGAGTGTGAGTGTGTGTGTGTGTGTGTGTGTGTGTATAGAGAGACAGCCCCCCACCCCGGCCCGCCGCTCCCTGCCCGCCCCGCCCCACCCCGCCTGTCACCCCCGTCCCTCGGAGCCCGCCGGACCCGGCCGGTGAACTCAACAGGCCCGCCCGGTGCGGGTCAGCGCCGGCGCGGGGCCTGGGGCGGGAGGAGGCGGCGGGGAAGCGCAGAGAGGCTCGGCTTCTTGAGCGGGGCAGGGGCGCCCTCCGCCGTCTAGGGCCACACCACCCTGAACGCGCCCGATCTCGTCTGGTCTCAGAAGCTAAGCAGGGTCGGGCCTGGTTAGTACTTGGATGGGAGACCGCCTGGGAATACCGGGTGCCGTAGGCTTCTTCTTTTTTTTTTTTTTTTTTTTTTGTTTTGCCTCTTGTTCTGTCCCCTCTCTGGGAGCGAGGCGGCGGCCCGGGGCGGGGGTCACCCCCACCCTCAGCGCCCGCCGCGGTGCCTGGCGCCCCAGCCCGCACCGTGGGGCCTCCTCTTGTCCCAAGCCGCGACACCGCCGTCACGCGGCAGCATGCGTGGCTTCTGGACTGTCAGGTCTCAGACCAAAGGTCTGCTCCGTGGGAACCGACACGCTGGAGGAAACCTTGAGAGTCTGAGAGGGGAGGGAGTTCCAGAAGAAGGCCAGGATGTCATTTTGAGGGAGTATGTGACCAGAACTCGTCCCGTTGCTTTTGGGGTTCTATGGGCTACACGTAGGAATCTTTGGTGGTGGCACCTGATGTTGGGGGATCCGGAGTCACACCCAGACCTGCCCCACAGGCCTCCTTTTACTTTTCTCTTCGGATTCATTATGTTTAAAAAGTGTCTCTTATCTCTATGATTGCATTTTCTTTTCTCTCTCTTTTCAAGCAGATGATGGGAGTCCAAGTATTAAGGTGACATGTGTTGCCCGTGCCCCCCTCCCCCCTGTGTTCTTATTCATTAACCTCTGATGTTGTTCCAGCGTATTGTGGGGGTACCAATGTTAAGGTCGGGTACGTTGCCCTCTCCCAGCCTCCCCCCTCGGGTCAGAGCCTCAAGTGCGCCCATCCCCCAGTCGGTGCGCACCCACCCCATTCCTAATGGAGGTGTATGCCCATCCCCTCCCCCCACCCGCCCGACACCCACCCGATGAAGGTGATTCCTCTGTGTCCACTTGGGTGTCCGTCGGTTCGTACCCATTTGCTGGTGAGCGCGAGCACGTGGTGCTCGTGTGTCCATTCTTGGGCTACCTGGCTTACTGGAACGGGTTCCAGCTCTGGCCAGGAGAACCACGAGAGGTGCCCTCTCACCGCTGCTCCTCCTAGCTGAATAGCACTCCGTGGTGTCCACGCGCCACATTTCATTTACGCACTCGTGGGTCGATGGGCACTCGGGTCGCTTCCAGGTCTTTGCGATTGTGACTTGTGCCCTGACTCTAACCCTAACCCTTACCCAGCCCCGTCTCCTCCTCGGCCCCTGCCTGACTGACTCCTTCCCGCCCGGCCTGTCACCTGTCACCGTCCTCTGCCCCTGCCTGACACGCTCCTCCCCGCCCGGGCCGTCACCGTCCTCGGCCCCTGCCTGACGGGGCTCCTCCGTCGCCTGGGCCTTCCAAGGGCTTGGTGTGGACGCTGGTTCCAGGACGCCCTCCCAGGAACCCGGTAGCAGGGCGGCCGCAGCGTCTCGCGCCACCCAACCGTCCGCCGGCCGGCGGCCGTCGCTAAGTGGCCTGCGGGGGACGTGCCCCCACTGTGGGGCGGGCGCCCAGCCTGGTGTCTTCTCTGAGGCCCCGTGGCTGCTTTTCCCCCCCCCCGCAAGGGGAGAGCCGCGGAGGTGGGGACCGCCTCCTCGTGGGGACGTACACCCAGCTCTCCACGTCGGATTCCGGGGCTCTCTGTCCTGCCAGAAGGCCCAGCTGGCCTGCGGGTCCTTAGAGTGGCAAAAACATCCGAAAACTGAGATTGAGGGTCCGGTGGTTGTCTGCACTTTTGTGCTGGGCACCCCAGGGAGGCCCGGGGGCTGGCTGGACAACGCGGTCTGCTGGGCGGGGGGGGGTTTGGAGGAGCAACTGATGCCCTTTGCACTTTGGGTAGCAAGTGTCTGAGGTGTCTCTGAGCCCTGCGCCATGTCGGGGGTGGGGGTGGGAGGTCGGGGGGGGGGGGGTGGAGGAGCAGGAGGAGGAGGAGGAGGAGGAGGTGGGAAGGGCCGTGGCCTGCAGTCGTGTTCCCGGGGTGGCTTCTTCCACAGGCTGCTTGGCCTGGGCTCCCTGCACCTGGGCCTTTGGAGGACTGGCCCTGTGCTTGCCAACGCTTCCCCTGCAGGGACCCAGAGCTGGGAGGTTGCATCTCTCAGCCCTGGGTCGGGCAGAGCCCCAGCGGGCCATGCCCACAACCTCTCTCAGCACGGGTCCCCCAGAAGGCTCCTTTGGGACCAGGATTCTCTTGCGGGTGACTCTTTAAGGTCTGGCCCCTGGATGGAGGGGCACCAGGAGTAGAGGAGCAGGAAGGGGAAGGGGGTGGCCGTGCGAGGGGACACTTTCAGGCCAAGTCCCAGCTTCAGCCTGATCCTCCTGGGAACCCCGGGGTGTACGTCACACCTCCTGGTTGTCCCGCTCTGAGACAAGGAGCCGGGCTTCGCATTCCCCCAGCAGCCAGTCGTGGGCTGAGGACACCTGGGGCGTTGGGAACTCCCTGGCTTCTCCTTGGCTTAACATCTGGAGCTGCTTGGGAATCGCGCCGCCACACACACCCGAGTGCAGGTGTCTTCTGCACAGACTGCGGGCCTCGCTCTTCTGAATGCCGCTAGCTCGCCACCCACCCACGGGTGAACCTGGTCAGGGTACTTTCTCTCGGGGGCAGACTCTGATCCTGGCGGGCTACCGGTGTCTCTGTTTGCTCGTTTCTTTCTTCCATTTCGGGAAAGGCTTCCTTACTGGGTGTGGAAATCTCCTATGCCTTTCCTCGCCTATTCTGTCAGCTTTAAAATTCTCTTTCAGTTGCCACCCTCACAGATGGATTAGGAAACTCTTTCCGGTGCACTCATTAGTGAAATGACCTCAATGAAGCTGGAATCCAATATCTAATCGCCGATTTTTAGCGAGTCCACACGCCAGGGGGGTCGGGGTCCAATGCAGCCCCGGCCAGGCCCAGGCCCCTTGGACTGGGCCACAGGAGGACACAGAGGAGGGTCCCGGCCCCCACGGTCGCGTTGCCGGCAGTTCTCCAAGGGCTTGGGCGTTTTCCAGAGGTAGGAGATGGAGGGGACTGATTTCTTCAGCGCCCCACTAACCACGCCACCCCACCCATGGGACACATCCCTAGAGAGAGAGAGAGACGCCCCATACACTCGCTCCCCTCCCCCATGCGCTGTGCCCCAGCCCGGGCCCGGGGGAATAGGCGGCAGCCCACCCACAGGGTGGGGGGCGCAGCTGAAAGGGGTTGTCGGGGAGGGCGGCCCCTGCCTGGGGTCAAAGGGCGGGCGACCCGCGCGTGCGCAATCGGCGGCGGCGGCGGGGGCGGCCACGAGCTGGGGGTGGGCCAGGCGAGGAGAGGAAGGGGGCTGGAAGGTCTCCACCTTGGCGAGTCCAGCCGTGGAGGCGCATCTTGTGTGAGTGTGAGTGAGTGAGTGTGAGTGTGAGTGTGTGTGTGTGTGTGTGTGTGTGTATAGAGAGACAGCCCCCCACCCCGGCCCGCCGCTCCCTGCCCGCCCCGCCCCACCCCGCCTGTCACCCCCGTCCCTCGGAGCCCGCCGGACCCGGCCGGTGAACTCAACAGGCCCGCCCGGTGCGGGTCAGCGCTGGCGCGGGGCCTGGGGCGGGAGGAGGCGGCGGGAAAGCGCAGAGAGGCTCGGCTTCTTGAGCGGGGCAGGGGCGCCCTCCGCCGTCTAGGGCCACACCACCCTGAACGCGCCCGATCTCGTCTGGTCTCGGAAGCTAAGCAGGGTCGGGCCTGGTTAGTACTTGGATGGGAGACCGCCTGGGAATACCGGGTGCCGTAGGCTTCTTTTTTTTTTTTTTTTTTTTTTTTGTTTTGCCTCTTGTTCTGTCCCCTCTCTGGGAGCGAGGCGGCGGCCCGGGGCGGGGGTCACCCCCACCCTCAGCGCCCGCCGCGGTGCCTGGCGCCCCAGCCCGCACCGTGGGGCCTCCTCTTGTCCCAAGCCGCGACACCGCCGTCACGCGGCAGCATGCGTGGCTTCTGGACTGTCAGGTCTCAGACCAAAGGTCTGCTCCGTGGGAACCGACACGCTGGAGGAAACCTTGAGAGTCTGAGAGGGGAGGGAGTTCCAGAAGAAGGCCAGGATGTCATTTTGAGGGAGTATGTGACCAGAACTCGTCCCGTTGCTTTTGGGGTTCTATGGGCTACACGTAGGAATCTTTGGTGGTGGCACCTGATGTTGGGGGATCCGGAGTCACACCCAGACCTGCCCCACAGGCCTCCTTTTACTTTTCTCTTCGGATTCATTATGTTTAAAAAGTGTCTCTTATCTCTATGATTGCATTTTCTTTTCTCTCTCTTTTCAAGCAGATGATGGGAGTCCAAGTATTAAGGTGACATGTGTTGCCCGTGCCCCCCTCCCCCCTGTGTTCTTATTCATTAACCTCTGATGTTGTTCCAGCGTATTGTGGGGGTACCAATGTTAAGGTCGGGTACGTTGCCCTCTCCCAGCCTCCCCCCTCGGGTCAGAGCCTCAAGTGCGCCCATCCCCCAGTCGGTGCGCACCCACCCCATTCCTAATGGAGGTGTATGCCCATCCCCTCCCCCCACCCGCCCGACACCCACCCGATGAAGGTGATTCCTCTGTGTCCACTTGGGTGTCCGTCGGTTCGTACCCATTTGCTGGTGAGCGCGAGCACGTGGTGCTCGTGTGTCCATTCTTGGGCTACCTGGCTTACTGGAACGGGTTCCAGCTCTGGCCAGGAGAACCACGAGAGGTGCCCTCTCACCGCTGCTCCTCCTAGCTGAATAGCACTCCGTGGTGTCCACGCGCCACATTTCATTTACGCACTCGTGGGTCGATGGGCACTCGGGTCGCTTCCAGGTCTTTGCGATTGTGACTTGTGCCCTGACTCTAACCCTAACCCTTACCCAGCCCCGTCTCCTCCTCGGCCCCTGCCTGACTGACTCCTTCCCGCCCGGCCTGTCACCTGTCACCGTCCTCTGCCCCTGCCTGACACGCTCCTCCCCGCCCGGGCCGTCACCGTCCTCGGCCCCTGCCTGACGGGGCTCCTCCGTCGCCTGGGCCTTCCAAGGGCTTGGTGTGGACGCTGGTTCCAGGACGCCCTCCCAGGAACCCGGTAGCAGGGCGGCCGCAGCGTCTCGCGCCACCCAACCGTCCGCCGGCCGGCGGCCGTCGCTAAGTGGCCTGCGGGGGACGTGCCCCCACTGTGGGGCGGGCGCCCAGCCTGGTGTCTTCTCTGAGGCCCCGTGGCTGCTTTTCCCCCCCCGCAAGGGGAGAGCCGCGGAGGTGGGGACCGCCTCCTCGTGGGGACGTACACCCAGCTCTCCACGTCGGATTCCGGGGCTCTCTGTCCTGCCAGAAGGCCCAGCTGGCCTGCGGGTCCTTAGAGTGGCAAAAACATCCGAAAACTGAGATTGAGGGTTCGGTGGTTGTCTGCACTTTTGTGCTGGGCACCCCAGGGAGGCCCGGGGGCTGGCTGGACAACGCGGTCTGCTGGGCGGGGGGGGGGTTTGGAGGAGCAACTGATGCCCTTTGCACTTTGGGTAGCAAGTGTCTGAGGTGTCTCTGAGCCCTGCGCCATGTCGGGGGTGGGGGTGGGAGGTCGGGGGGGGGGGGTGGAGGAGCAGGAGGAGGAGGAGGAGGAGGAGGTGGGAAGGGCCGTGGCCTGCAGTCGTGTTCCCGGGGTGGCTTCTTCCACAGGCTGCTTGGCCTGGGCTCCCTGCACCTGGGCCTTTGGAGGACTGGCCCTGTGCTTGCCAACGCTTCCCCTGCAGGGACCCAGAGCTGGGGGGTTGCATCTCTCAGCCCTGGGTCGGGCAGAGCCCCAGCGGGCCATGCCCACAACCTCTCTCAGCACGGGTCCCCCAGAAGGCTCCTTTGGGACCAGGATTCTCTTGCGGGTGACTCTTTAAGGTCTGGCCCCTGGATGGAGGGGCACCAGGAGTAGAGGAGCAGGAAGGGGAAGGGGGTGGCCGTGCGAGGGGACACTTTCAGGCCAAGTCCCAGCTTCAGCCTGATCCTCCTGGGAACCCCGGGGTGTACGTCACACCTCCTGGTTGTCCCGCTCTGAGACAAGGAGCCGGGCTTCGCATTCCCCCAGCAGCCAGTCGTGGGCTGAGGACACCTGGGGCGTTGGGAACTCCCTGGCTTCTCCTTGGCTTAACATCTGGAGCTGCTTGGGAATCGCGCCGCCACACACACCCGAGTGCAGGTGTCTTCTGCACAGACTGCGGGCCTCGCTCTTCTGAATGCCGCTAGCTCGCCACCCACCCACGGGTGAACCTGGTCAGGGTACTTTCTCTCGGGGGCAGACTCTGATCCTGGCGGGCTACCGGTGTCTCTGTTTGCTCGTTTCTTTCTTCCATTTCGGGAAAGGCTTCCTTACTGGGTGTGGAAATCTCCTATGCCTTTCCTCGCCTATTCTGTCAGCTTTAAAATTCTCTTTCAGTTGCCACCCTCACAGATGGATTAGGAAACTCTTTCCGGTGCACTCATTAGTGAAATGACCTCAATGAAGCTGGAATCCAATATCTAATCGCCGATTTTTAGCGAGTCCACACGCCAGGGGGGTCGGGGTCCAATGCAGCCCCGGCCAGGCCCAGGCCCCTTGGACTGGGCCACAGGAGGACACAGAGGAGGGTCCCGGCCCCCACGGTCGCGTTGCCGGCAGTTCTCCAAGGGCTTGGGCGTTTTCCAGAGGTAGGAGATGGAGGGGACTGATTTCTTCAGCGCCCCACTAACCACGCCACCCCACCCATGGGACACATCCCTAGAGAGAGAGAGAGACGCCCCATACACTCGCTCCCCTCCCCCATGCGCTGTGCCCCAGCCCGGGCCCGGGGGAATAGGCGGCAGCCCACCCACAGGGTGGGGGGCGCAGCTGAAAGGGGTTGTCGGGGAGGGCGGCCCCTGCCTGGGGTCAAAGGGCGGGCGACCCGCGCGTGCGCAATCGGCGGCGGCGGCGGGGGCGGCCACGAGCTGGGGGTGGGCCAGGCGAGGAGAGGAAGGGGGCTGGAAGGTCTCCACCTTGGCGAGTCCAGCCGTGGAGGCGCATCTTGTGTGAGTGTGAGTGAGTGAGTGTGAGTGTGAGTGTGTGTGTGTGTGTGTGTGTGTGTATAGAGAGACAGCCCCCCACCCCGGCCCGCCGCTCCCTGCCCGCCCCGCCCCACCCCGCCTGTCACCCCCGTCCCTCAGAGCCCGCCGGACCCGGCCGGTGAACTCAACAGGCCCGCCCGGTGCGGGTCAGCGCCGGCGCGGGGCCTGGGGCGGGAGGAGGCGGCGGGAAAGCGCAGAGAGGCTCGGCTTCTTGAGCGGGGCAGGGGCACCCTCCGCCGTCTAGGGCCACACCACCCTGAACGCGCCCGATCTCGTCTGGTCTCAGAAGCTAAGCAGGGTCGGGCCTGGTTAGTACTTGGATGGGAGACCGCCTGGGAATACCGGGTGCCGTAGGCTTCTTCTTTTTTTTTTTTTTTTTTTTGTTTTGCCTCTTGTTCTGTCCCCTCTCTGGGAGCGAGGCGGCGGCCCGGGGCGGGGGTCACCCCCACCCTCAGCGCCCGCCGCGGTGCCTGGCGCCCCAGCCCGCACCGTGGGGCCTCCTCTTGTCCCAAGCCGCGACACCGCCGTCACGTGGCAGCATGCGTGGCTTCTGGACTGTCAGGTCTCAGACCAAAGGTCTGCTCCGTGGGAACCGACACGCTGGAGGAAACCTTGAGAGTCTGAGAGGGGAGGGAGTTCCAGAAGAAGGCCAGGATGTCATTTTGAGGGAGTATGTGACCAGAACTCGTCCCGTTGCTTTTGGGGTTCTATGGGCTACACGTAGGAATCTTTGGTGGTGGCACCTGATGTTGGGGGATCCGGAGTCACACCCAGACCTGCCCCACAGGCCTCCTTTTACTTTTCTCTTCGGATTCATTATGTTTAAAAAGTGTCTCTTATCTCTATGATTGCATTTTCTTTTCTCTCTCTTTTCAAGCAGATGATGGGAGTCCAAGTATTAAGGTGACATGTGTTGCCCGTGCCCCCCTCCCCCCTGTGTTCTTATTCATTAACCTCTGATGTTGTTCCAGCGTATTGTGGGGGTACCAATGTTAAGGTCGGGTACGTTGCCCTCTCCCAGCCTCCCCCCTCGGGTCAGAGCCTCAAGTGCGCCCATCCCCCAGTCGGTGCGCACCCACCCCATTCCTAATGGAGGTGTATGCCCATCCCCTCCCCCCACCCGCCCGACACCCACCCGATGAAGGTGATTCCTCTGTGTCCACTTGGGTGTCCGTCGGTTCGTACCCATTTGCTGGTGAGCGCGAGCACGTGGTGCTCGTGTGTCCATTCTTGGGCTACCTGGCTTACTGGAACGGGTTCCAGCTCTGGCCAGGAGAACCACGAGAGGTGCCCTCTCACCGCTGCTCCTCCTAGCTGAATAGCACTCCGTGGTGTCCACGCGCCACATTTCATTTACGCACTCGTGGGTCGATGGGCACTCGGGTCGCTTCCAGGTCTTTGCGATTGTGACTTGTGCCCTGACTCTAACCCTAACCCTTACCCAGCCCCGTCTCCTCCTCGGCCCCTGCCTGACTGACTCCTTCCCGCCCGGCCTGTCACCTGTCACCGTCCTCTGCCCCTGCCTGACACGCTCCTCCCCGCCCGGGCCGTCACCGTCCTCGGCCCCTGCCTGACGGGGCTCCTCCGTCGCCTGGGCCTTCCAAGGGCTTGGTGTGGACGCTGGTTCCAGGACGCCCTCCCAGGAACCCGGTAGCAGGGCGGCCGCAGCGTCTCGCGCCACCCAACCGTCCGCCGGCCGGCGGCCGTCGCTAAGTGGCCTGCGGGGGACGTGCCCCCACTGTGGGGCGGGCGCCCAGCCTGGTGTCTTCTCTGAGGCCCCGTGGCTGCTTTTCCCCCCCCCCGCAAGGGGAGAGCCGCGGAGGTGGGGACCGCCTCCTCGTGGGGACGTACACCCAGCTCTCCACGTCGGATTCCGGGGCTCTCTGTCCTGCCAGAAGGCCCAGCTGGCCTGCGGGTCCTTAGAGTGGCAAAAACATCCGAAAACTGAGATTGAGGGTCCGGTGGTTGTCTGCACTTTTGTGCTGGGCACCCCAGGGAGGCCCGGGGGCTGGCTGGACAACGCGGTCTGCTGGGCGGGGGGGGGTTTGGAGGAGCAACTGATGCCCTTTGCACTTTGGGTAGCAAGTGTCTGAGGTGTCTCTGAGCCCTGCGCCATGTCGGGGGTGGGGGTGGGAGGTCGGGGGGGGGGGGGTGGAGGAGCAGGAGGAGGAGGAGGAGGAGGAGGTGGGAAGGGCCGTGGCCTGCAGTCGTGTTCCCGGGGTGGCTTCTTCCACAGGCTGCTTGGCCTGGGCTCCCTGCACCTGGGCCTTTGGAGGACTGGCCCTGTGCTTGCCAACGCTTCCCCTGCAGGGACCCAGAGCTGGGAGGTTGCATCTCTCAGCCCTGGGTCGGGCAGAGCCCCAGCGGGCCATGCCCACAACCTCTCTCAGCACGGGTCCCCCAGAAGGCTCCTTTGGGACCAGGATTCTCTTGCGGGTGACTCTTTAAGGTCTGGCCCCTGGATGGAGGGGCACCAGGAGTAGAGGAGCAGGAAGGGGAAGGGGGTGGCCGTGCGAGGGGACACTTTCAGGCCAAGTCCCAGCTTCAGCCTGATCCTCCTGGGAACCCCGGGGTGTACGTCACACCTCCTGGTTGTCCCGCTCTGAGACAAGGAGCCGGGCTTCGCATTCCCCCAGCAGCCAGTCGTGGGCTGAGGACACCTGGGGCGTTGGGAACTCCCTGGCTTCTCCTTGGCTTAACATCTGGAGCTGCTTGGGAATCGCGCCGCCACACACACCCGAGTGCAGGTGTCTTCTGCACAGACTGCGGGCCTCGCTCTTCTGAATGCCGCTAGCTCGCCACCCACCCACGGGTGAACCTGGTCAGGGTACTTTCTCTCGGGGGCAGACTCTGATCCTGGCGGGCTACCGGTGTCTCTGTTTGCTCGTTTCTTTCTTCCATTTCGGGAAAGGCTTCCTTACTGGGTGTGGAAATCTCCTATGCCTTTCCTCGCCTATTCTGTCAGCTTTAAAATTCTCTTTCAGTTGCCACCCTCACAGATGGATTAGGAAACTCTTTCCGGTGCACTCATTAGTGAAATGACCTCAATGAAGCTGGAATCCAATATCTAATCGCCGATTTTTAGCGAGTCCACACGCCAGGGGGGTCGGGGTCCAATGCAGCCCCGGCCAGGCCCAGGCCCCTTGGACTGGGCCACAGGAGGACACAGAGGAGGGTCCCGGCCCCCACGGTCGCGTTGCCGGCAGTTCTCCAAGGGCTTGGGCGTTTTCCAGAGGTAGGAGATGGAGGGGACTGATTTCTTCAGCGCCCCACTAACCACGCCACCCCACCCATGGGACACATCCCTAGAGAGAGAGAGAGACGCCCCATACACTCGCTCCCCTCCCCCATGCGCTGTGCCCCAGCCCGGGCCCGGGGGAATAGGCGGCAGCCCACCCACAGGGTGGGGGGCGCAGCTGAAAGGGGTTGTCGGGGAGGGCGGCCCCTGCCTGGGGTCAAAGGGCGGGCGACCCGCGCGTGCGCAATCGGCGGCGGCGGCGGGGGCGGCCACGAGCTGGGGGTGGGCCAGGCGAGGAGAGGAAGGGGGCTGGAAGGTCTCCACCTTGGCGAGTCCAGCCGTGGAGGCGCATCTTGTGTGAGTGTGAGTGAGTGAGTGTGAGTGTGAGTGTGTGTGTGTGTGTGTGTGTGTGTATAGAGAGACAGCCCCCCACCCCGGCCCGCCGCTCCCTGCCCGCCCCGCCCCACCCCGCCTGTCACCCCCGTCCCTCGGAGCCCGCCGGACCCGGCCGGTGAACTCAACAGGCCCGCCCGGTGCGGGTCAGCGCTGGCGCGGGGCCTGGGGCGGGAGGAGGCGGCGGGAAAGCGCAGAGAGGCTCGGCTTCTTGAGCGGGGCAGGGGCGCCCTCCGCCGTCTAGGGCCACACCACCCTGAACGCGCCCGATCTCGTCTGGTCTCGGAAGCTAAGCAGGGTCGGGCCTGGTTAGTACTTGGATGGGAGACCGCCTGGGAATACCGGGTGCCGTAGGCTTCTTTTTTTTTTTTTTTTTTTTTTTTGTTTTGCCTCTTGTTCTGTCCCCTCTCTGGGAGCGAGGCGGCGGCCCGGGGCGGGGGTCACCCCCACCCTCAGCGCCCGCCGCGGTGCCTGGCGCCCCAGCCCGCACCGTGGGGCCTCCTCTTGTCCCAAGCCGCGACACCGCCGTCACGCGGCAGCATGCGTGGCTTCTGGACTGTCAGGTCTCAGACCAAAGGTCTGCTCCGTGGGAACCGACACGCTGGAGGAAACCTTGAGAGTCTGAGAGGGGAGGGAGTTCCAGAAGAAGGCCAGGATGTCATTTTGAGGGAGTATGTGACCAGAACTCGTCCCGTTGCTTTTGGGGTTCTATGGGCTACACGTAGGAATCTTTGGTGGTGGCACCTGATGTTGGGGGATCCGGAGTCACACCCAGACCTGCCCCACAGGCCTCCTTTTACTTTTCTCTTCGGATTCATTATGTTTAAAAAGTGTCTCTTATCTCTATGATTGCATTTTCTTTTCTCTCTCTTTTCAAGCAGATGATGGGAGTCCAAGTATTAAGGTGACATGTGTTGCCCGTGCCCCCCTCCCCCCTGTGTTCTTATTCATTAACCTCTGATGTTGTTCCAGCGTATTGTGGGGGTACCAATGTTAAGGTCGGGTACGTTGCCCTCTCCCAGCCTCCCCCCTCGGGTCAGAGCCTCAAGTGCGCCCATCCCCCAGTCGGTGCGCACCCACCCCATTCCTAATGGAGGTGTATGCCCATCCCCTCCCCCCACCCGCCCGACACCCACCCGATGAAGGTGATTCCTCTGTGTCCACTTGGGTGTCCGTCGGTTCGTACCCATTTGCTGGTGAGCGCGAGCACGTGGTGCTCGTGTGTCCATTCTTGGGCTACCTGGCTTACTGGAACGGGTTCCAGCTCTGGCCAGGAGAACCACGAGAGGTGCCCTCTCACCGCTGCTCCTCCTAGCTGAATAGCACTCCGTGGTGTCCACGCGCCACATTTCATTTACGCACTCGTGGGTCGATGGGCACTCGGGTCGCTTCCAGGTCTTTGCGATTGTGACTTGTGCCCTGACTCTAACCCTAACCCTTACCCAGCCCCGTCTCCTCCTCGGCCCCTGCCTGACTGACTCCTTCCCGCCCGGCCTGTCACCTGTCACCGTCCTCTGCCCCTGCCTGACACGCTCCTCCCCGCCCGGGCCGTCACCGTCCTCGGCCCCTGCCTGACGGGGCTCCTCCGTCGCCTGGGCCTTCCAAGGGCTTGGTGTGGACGCTGGTTCCAGGACGCCCTCCCAGGAACCCGGTAGCAGGGCGGCCGCAGCGTCTCGCGCCACCCAACCGTCCGCCGGCCGGCGGCCGTCGCTAAGTGGCCTGCGGGGGACGTGCCCCCACTGTGGGGCGGGCGCCCAGCCTGGTGTCTTCTCTGAGGCCCCGTGGCTGCTTTTCCCCCCCCGCAAGGGGAGAGCCGCGGAGGTGGGGACCGCCTCCTCGTGGGGACGTACACCCAGCTCTCCACGTCGGATTCCGGGGCTCTCTGTCCTGCCAGAAGGCCCAGCTGGCCTGCGGGTCCTTAGAGTGGCAAAAACATCCGAAAACTGAGATTGAGGGTTCGGTGGTTGTCTGCACTTTTGTGCTGGGCACCCCAGGGAGGCCCGGGGGCTGGCTGGACAACGCGGTCTGCTGGGCGGGGGGGGGGTTTGGAGGAGCAACTGATGCCCTTTGCACTTTGGGTAGCAAGTGTCTGAGGTGTCTCTG
Organism: Microcebus murinus; assembly: GCF_040939455.1. NCBI lineage: Eukaryota > Metazoa > Chordata > Mammalia > Primates > Cheirogaleidae > Microcebus > Microcebus murinus. The sequence continues at coordinate 114,192,834 of NC_134108.1, forward strand.
AGCCCTGCGCCATGTCGGGGGTGGGGGTGGGAGGTCGGGGGGGGGGGGTGGAGGAGCAGGAGGAGGAGGAGGAGGAGGAGGTGGGAAGGGCCGTGGCCTGCAGTCGTGTTCCCGGGGTGGCTTCTTCCACAGGCTGCTTGGCCTGGGCTCCCTGCACCTGGGCCTTTGGAGGACTGGCCCTGTGCTTGCCAACGCTTCCCCTGCAGGGACCCAGAGCTGGGGGGTTGCATCTCTCAGCCCTGGGTCGGGCAGAGCCCCAGCGGGCCATGCCCACAACCTCTCTCAGCACGGGTCCCCCAGAAGGCTCCTTTGGGACCAGGATTCTCTTGCGGGTGACTCTTTAAGGTCTGGCCCCTGGATGGAGGGGCACCAGGAGTAGAGGAGCAGGAAGGGGAAGGGGGTGGCCGTGCGAGGGGACACTTTCAGGCCAAGTCCCAGCTTCAGCCTGATCCTCCTGGGAACCCCGGGGTGTACGTCACACCTCCTGGTTGTCCCGCTCTGAGACAAGGAGCCGGGCTTCGCATTCCCCCAGCAGCCAGTCGTGGGCTGAGGACACCTGGGGCGTTGGGAACTCCCTGGCTTCTCCTTGGCTTAACATCTGGAGCTGCTTGGGAATCGCGCCGCCACACACACCCGAGTGCAGGTGTCTTCTGCACAGACTGCGGGCCTCGCTCTTCTGAATGCCGCTAGCTCGCCACCCACCCACGGGTGAACCTGGTCAGGGTACTTTCTCTCGGGGGCAGACTCTGATCCTGGCGGGCTACCGGTGTCTCTGTTTGCTCGTTTCTTTCTTCCATTTCGGGAAAGGCTTCCTTACTGGGTGTGGAAATCTCCTATGCCTTTCCTCGCCTATTCTGTCAGCTTTAAAATTCTCTTTCAGTTGCCACCCTCACAGATGGATTAGGAAACTCTTTCCGGTGCACTCATTAGTGAAATGACCTCAATGAAGCTGGAATCCAATATCTAATCGCCGATTTTTAGCGAGTCCACACGCCAGGGGGGTCGGGGTCCAATGCAGCCCCGGCCAGGCCCAGGCCCCTTGGACTGGGCCACAGGAGGACACAGAGGAGGGTCCCGGCCCCCACGGTCGCGTTGCCGGCAGTTCTCCAAGGGCTTGGGCGTTTTCCAGAGGTAGGAGATGGAGGGGACTGATTTCTTCAGCGCCCCACTAACCACGCCACCCCACCCATGGGACACATCCCTAGAGAGAGAGAGAGACGCCCCATACACTCGCTCCCCTCCCCCATGCGCTGTGCCCCAGCCCGGGCCCGGGGGAATAGGCGGCAGCCCACCCACAGGGTGGGGGGCGCAGCTGAAAGGGGTTGTCGGGGAGGGCGGCCCCTGCCTGGGGTCAAAGGGCGGGCGACCCGCGCGTGCGCAATCGGCGGCGGCGGCGGGGGCGGCCACGAGCTGGGGGTGGGCCAGGCGAGGAGAGGAAGGGGGCTGGAAGGTCTCCACCTTGGCGAGTCCAGCCGTGGAGGCGCATCTTGTGTGAGTGTGAGTGAGTGAGTGTGAGTGTGAGTGTGTGTGTGTGTGTGTGTGTGTGTATAGAGAGACAGCCCCCCACCCCGGCCCGCCGCTCCCTGCCCGCCCCGCCCCACCCCGCCTGTCACCCCCGTCCCTCAGAGCCCGCCGGACCCGGCCGGTGAACTCAACAGGCCCGCCCGGTGCGGGTCAGCGCCAGCGCGGGGCCTGGGGCGGGAGGAGGCGGCGGGAAAGCGCAGAGAGGCTCGGCTTCTTGAGCGGGGCAGGGGCACCCTCCGCCGTCTAGGGCCACACCACCCTGAACGCGCCCGATCTCGTCTGGTCTCAGAAGCTAAGCAGGGTCGGGCCTGGTTAGTACTTGGATGGGAGACCGCCTGGGAATACCGGGTGCCGTAGGCTTCTTCTTTTTTTTTTTTTTTTTTTGTTTTGCCTCTTGTTCTGTCCCCTCTCTGGGAGCGAGGCGGCGGCCCGGGGCGGGGGTCACCCCCACCCTCAGCGCCCGCCGCGGTGCCTGGCGCCCCAGCCCGCACCGTGGGGCCTCCTCTTGTCCCAAGCCGCGACACCGCCGTCACGTGGCAGCATGCGTGGCTTCTGGACTGTCAGGTCTCAGACCAAAGGTCTGCTCCGTGGGAACCGACACGCTGGAGGAAACCTTGAGAGTCTGAGAGGGGAGGGAGTTCCAGAAGAAGGCCAGGATGTCATTTTGAGGGAGTATGTGACCAGAACTCGTCCCGTTGCTTTTGGGGTTCTATGGGCTACACGTAGGAATCTTTGGTGGTGGCACCTGATGTTGGGGGATCCGGAGTCACACCCAGACCTGCCCCACAGGCCTCCTTTTACTTTTCTCTTCGGATTCATTATGTTTAAAAAGTGTCTCTTATCTCTATGATTGTATTTTCTTTTCTCTCTCTTTTCAAGCAGATGATGGGAGTCCAAGTATTAAGGTGACATGTGTTGCCCGTGCCCCCCTCCCCCCTGTGTTCTTATTCATTAACCTCTGATGTTGTTCCAGCGTATTGTGGGGGTACCAATGTTAAGGTCGGGTACGTTGCCCTCTCCCAGCCTCCCCCCTCGGGTCAGAGCCTCAAGTGCGCCCATCCCCCAGTCGGTGCGCACCCACCCCATTCCTAATGGAGGTGTATGCCCATCCCCTCCCCCCACCCGCCCGACACCCACCCGATGAAGGTGATTCCTCTGTGTCCACTTGGGTGTCCGTCGGTTCGTACCCATTTGCTGGTGAGCGCGAGCACGTGGTGCTCGTGTGTCCATTCTTGGGCTACCTGGCTTACTGGAACGGGTTCCAGCTCTGGCCAGGAGAACCACGAGAGGTGCCCTCTCACCGCTGCTCCTCCTAGCTGAATAGCACTCCGTGGTGTCCACGCGCCACATTTCATTTACGCACTCGTGGGTCGATGGGCACTCGGGTCGCTTCCAGGTCTTTGCGATTGTGACTTGTGCCCTGACTCTAACCCTAACCCTTACCCAGCCCCGTCTCCTCCTCGGCCCCTGCCTGACTGACTCCTTCCCGCCCGGCCTGTCACCTGTCACCGTCCTCTGCCCCTGCCTGACACGCTCCTCCCCGCCCGGGCCGTCACCGTCCTCGGCCCCTGCCTGACGGGGCTCCTCCGTCGCCTGGGCCTTCCAAGGGCTTGGTGTGGACGCTGGTTCCAGGACGCCCTCCCAGGAACCCGGTAGCAGGGCGGCCGCAGCGTCTCGCGCCACCCAACCGTCCGCCGGCCGGCGGCCGTCGCTAAGTGGCCTGCGGGGGACGTGCCCCCACTGTGGGGGCGGGCGCCCAGCCTGGTGTCTTCTCTGAGGCCCCGTGGCTGCTTTTCCCCCCCCGCAAGGGGAGAGCCGCGGAGGTGGGGACCGCCTCCTCGTGGGGACGTACACCCAGCTCTCCACGTCGGATTCCGGGGCTCTCTGTCCTGCCAGAAGGCCCAGCTGGCCTGCGGGTCCTTAGAGTGGCAAAAACATCCGAAAACTGAGATTGAGGGTCCGGTGGTTGTCTGCACTTTTGTGCTGGGCACCCCAGGGAGGCCCGGGGGCTGGCTGGACAACGCGGTCTGCTGGGCGGGGGGGGGTTTGGAGGAGCAACTGATGCCCTTTGCACTTTGGGTAGCAAGTGTCTGAGGTGTCTCTGAGCCCTGCGCCATGTCGGGGGTGGGGGTGGGAGGTCGGGGGGGGTGGAGGAGCAGGAGGAGGAGGAGGAGGAGGAGGTGGGAAGGGCCGTGGCCTGCAGTCGTGTTCCCGGGGTGGCTTCTTCCACAGGCTGCTTGGCCTGGGCTCCCTGCACCTGGGCCTTTGGAGGACTGGCCCTGTGCTTGCCAACGCTTCCCCTGCAGGGACCCAGAGCTGGGAGGTTGCATCTCTCAGCCCTGGGTCGGGCAGAGCCCCAGCGGGCCATGCCCACAACCTCTCTCAGCACGGGTCCCCCAGAAGGCTCCTTTGGGACCAGGATTCTCTTGCGGGTGACTCTTTAAGGTCTGGCCCCTGGATGGAGGGGCACCAGGAGTAGAGGAGCAGGAAGGGGAAGGGGGTGGCCGTGCGAGGGGACACTTTCAGGCCAAGTCCCAGCTTCAGCCTGATCCTCCTGGGAACCCCGGGGTGTACGTCACACCTCCTGGTTGTCCCGCTCTGAGACAAGGAGCCGGGCTTCGCATTCCCCCAGCAGCCAGTCGTGGGCTGAGGACACCTGGGGCGTTGGGAACTCCCTGGCTTCTCCTTGGCTTAACATCTGGAGCTGCTTGGGAATCGTGCCGCCACACACACCCGAGTGCAGGTGTCTTCTGCACAGACTGCGGGCCTCGCTCTTCTGAATGCCGCTAGCTCGCCACCCACCCACGGGTGAACCTGGTCAGGGTACTTTCTCTCGGGGGCAGACTCTGATCCTGGCGGGCTACCGGTGTCTCTGTTTGCTCGTTTCTTTCTTCCATTTCGGGAAAGGCTTCCTTACTGGGTGTGGAAATCTCCTATGCCTTTCCTCGCCTATTCTGTCAGCTTTAAAATTCTCTTTCAGTTGCCACCCTCACAGATGGATTAGGAAACTCTTTCCGGTGCACTCATTAGTGAAATGACCTCAATGAAGCTGGAATCCAATATCTAATCGCCGATTTTTAGCGAGTCCACACGCCAGGGGGGTCGGGGTCCAATGCAGCCCCGGCCAGGCCCAGGCCCCTTGGACTGGGCCACAGGAGGACACAGAGGAGGGTCCCGGCCCCCACGGTCGCGTTGCCGGCAGTTCTCCAAGGGCTTGGGCGTTTTCCAGAGGTAGGAGATGGAGGGGACTGATTTCTTCAGCGCCCCACTAACCACGCCACCCCACCCATGGGACACATCCCTAGAGAGAGAGAGAGACGCCCCATACACTCGCTCCCCTCCCCCATGCGCTGTGCCCCAGCCCGGGCCCGGGGGAATAGGCGGCAGCCCACCCACAGGGTGGGGGGCGCAGCTGAAAGGGGTTGTCGGGGAGGGCGGCCCCTGCCTGGGGTCAAAGGGCGGGCGACCCGCGCGTGCGCAATCGGCGGCGGCGGCGGGGGCGGCCACGAGCTGGGGGTGGGCCAGGCGAGGAGAGGAAGGGGGCTGGAAGGTCTCCACCTTGGCGAGTCCAGCCGTGGAGGCGCATCTTGTGTGAGTGTGAGTGAGTGAGTGTGAGTGTGAGTGTGTGTGTGTGTGTGTGTGTGTGTATAGAGAGACAGCCCCCCACCCCGGCCCGCCGCTCCCTGCCCGCCCCGCCCCACCCCGCCTGTCACCCCCGTCCCTCGGAGCCCGCCGGACCCGGCCGGTGAACTCAACAGGCCCGCCCGGTGCGGGTCAGCGCTGGCGCGGGGCCTGGGGCGGGAGGAGGCGGCGGGAAAGCGCAGAGAGGCTCGGCTTCTTGAGCGGGGCAGGGGCGCCCTCCGCCGTCTAGGGCCACACCACCCTGAACGCGCCCGATCTCGTCTGGTCTCGGAAGCTAAGCAGGGTCGGGCCTGGTTAGTACTTGGATGGGAGACCGCCTGGGAATACCGGGTGCCGTAGGCTTCTTTTTTTTTTTTTTTTTTTTTTTGTTTTGCCTCTTGTTCTGTCCCCTCTCTGGGAGCGAGGCGGCGGCCCGGGGCGGGGGTCACCCCCACCCTCAGCGCCCGCCGCGGTGCCTGGCGCCCCAGCCCGCACCGTGGGGCCTCCTCTTGTCCCAAGCCGCGACACCGCCGTCACGCGGCAGCATGCGTGGCTTCTGGACTGTCAGGTCTCAGACCAAAGGTCTGCTCCGTGGGAACCGACACGCTGGAGGAAACCTTGAGAGTCTGAGAGGGGAGGGAGTTCCAGAAGAAGGCCAGGATGTCATTTTGAGGGAGTATGTGACCAGAACTCGTCCCGTTGCTTTTGGGGTTCTATGGGCTACACGTAGGAATCTTTGGTGGTGGCACCTGATGTTGGGGGATCCGGAGTCACACCCAGACCTGCCCCACAGGCCTCCTTTTACTTTTCTCTTCGGATTCATTATGTTTAAAAAGTGTCTCTTATCTCTATGATTGCATTTTCTTTTCTCTCTCTTTTCAAGCAGATGATGGGAGTCCAAGTATTAAGGTGACATGTGTTGCCCGTGCCCCCCTCCCCCCTGTGTTCTTATTCATTAACCTCTGATGTTGTTCCAGCGTATTGTGGGGGTACCAATGTTAAGGTCGGGTACGTTGCCCTCTCCCAGCCTCCCCCCTCGGGTCAGAGCCTCAAGTGCGCCCATCCCCCAGTCGGTGCGCACCCACCCCATTCCTAATGGAGGTGTATGCCCATCCCCTCCCCCCACCCGCCCGACACCCACCCGATGAAGGTGATTCCTCTGTGTCCACTTGGGTGTCCGTCGGTTCGTACCCATTTGCTGGTGAGCGCGAGCACGTGGTGCTCGTGTGTCCATTCTTGGGCTACCTGGCTTACTGGAACGGGTTCCAGCTCTGGCCAGGAGAACCACGAGAGGTGCCCTCTCACCGCTGCTCCTCCTAGCTGAATAGCACTCCGTGGTGTCCACGCGCCACATTTCATTTACGCACTCGTGGGTCGATGGGCACTCGGGTCGCTTCCAGGTCTTTGCGATTGTGACTTGTGCCCTGACTCTAACCCTAACCCTTACCCAGCCCCGTCTCCTCCTCGGCCCCTGCCTGACTGACTCCTTCCCGCCCGGCCTGTCACCTGTCACCGTCCTCTGCCCCTGCCTGACACGCTCCTCCCCGCCCGGGCCGTCACCGTCCTCGGCCCCTGCCTGACGGGGCTCCTCCGTCGCCTGGGCCTTCCAAGGGCTTGGTGTGGACGCTGGTTCCAGGACGCCCTCCCAGGAACCCGGTAGCAGGGCGGCCGCAGCGTCTCGCGCCACCCAACCGTCCGCCGGCCGGCGGCCGTCGCTAAGTGGCCTGCGGGGGACGTGCCCCCACTGTGGGGCGGGCGCCCAGCCTGGTGTCTTCTCTGAGGCCCCGTGGCTGCTTTTCCCCCCCCGCAAGGGGAGAGCCGCGGAGGTGGGGACCGCCTCCTCGTGGGGACGTACACCCAGCTCTCCACGTCGGATTCCGGGGCTCTCTGTCCTGCCAGAAGGCCCAGCTGGCCTGCGGGTCCTTAGAGTGGCAAAAACATCCGAAAACTGAGATTGAGGGTTCGGTGGTTGTCTGCACTTTTGTGCTGGGCACCCCAGGGAGGCCCGGGGGCTGGCTGGACAACGCGGTCTGCTGGGCGGGGGGGGGGTTTGGAGGAGCAACTGATGCCCTTTGCACTTTGGGTAGCAAGTGTCTGAGGTGTCTCTGAGCCCTGCGCCATGTCGGGGGTGGGGGTGGGAGGTCGGGGGGGGGGGGTGGAGGAGCAGGAGGAGGAGGAGGAGGAGGAGGTGGGAAGGGCCGTGGCCTGCAGTCGTGTTCCCGGGGTGGCTTCTTCCACAGGCTGCTTGGCCTGGGCTCCCTGCACCTGGGCCTTTGGAGGACTGGCCCTGTGCTTGCCAACGCTTCCCCTGCAGGGACCCAGAGCTGGGGGGTTGCATCTCTCAGCCCTGGGTCGGGCAGAGCCCCAGCGGGCCATGCCCACAACCTCTCTCAGCACGGGTCCCCCAGAAGGCTCCTTTGGGACCAGGATTCTCTTGCGGGTGACTCTTTAAGGTCTGGCCCCTGGATGGAGGGGCACCAGGAGTAGAGGAGCAGGAAGGGGAAGGGGGTGGCCGTGCGAGGGGACACTTTCAGGCCAAGTCCCAGCTTCAGCCTGATCCTCCTGGGAACCCCGGGGTGTACGTCACACCTCCTGGTTGTCCCGCTCTGAGACAAGGAGCCGGGCTTCGCATTCCCCCAGCAGCCAGTCGTGGGCTGAGGACACCTGGGGCGTTGGGAACTCCCTGGCTTCTCCTTGGCTTAACATCTGGAGCTGCTTGGGAATCGCGCCGCCACACACACCCGAGTGCAGGTGTCTTCTGCACAGACTGCGGGCCTCGCTCTTCTGAATGCCGCTAGCTCGCCACCCACCCACGGGTGAACCTGGTCAGGGTACTTTCTCTCGGGGGCAGACTCTGATCCTGGCGGGCTACCGGTGTCTCTGTTTGCTCGTTTCTTTCTTCCATTTCGGGAAAGGCTTCCTTACTGGGTGTGGAAATCTCCTATGCCTTTCCTCGCCTATTCTGTCAGCTTTAAAATTCTCTTTCAGTTGCCACCCTCACAGATGGATTAGGAAACTCTTTCCGGTGCACTCATTAGTGAAATGACCTCAATGAAGCTGGAATCCAATATCTAATCGCCGATTTTTAGCGAGTCCACACGCCAGGGGGGTCGGGGTCCAATGCAGCCCCGGCCAGGCCCAGGCCCCTTGGACTGGGCCACAGGAGGACACAGAGGAGGGTCCCGGCCCCCACGGTCGCGTTGCCGGCAGTTCTCCAAGGGCTTGGGCGTTTTCCAGAGGTAGGAGATGGAGGGGACTGATTTCTTCAGCGCCCCACTAACCACGCCACCCCACCCATGGGACACATCCCTAGAGAGAGAGAGAGACGCCCCATACACTCGCTCCCCTCCCCCATGCGCTGTGCCCCAGCCCGGGCCCGGGGGAATAGGCGGCAGCCCACCCACAGGGTGGGGGGCGCAGCTGAAAGGGGTTGTCGGGGAGGGCGGCCCCTGCCTGGGGTCAAAGGGCGGGCGACCCGCGCGTGCGCAATCGGCGGCGGCGGCGGGGGCGGCCACGAGCTGGGGGTGGGCCAGGCGAGGAGAGGAAGGGGGCTGGAAGGTCTCCACCTTGGCGAGTCCAGCCGTGGAGGCGCATCTTGTGTGAGTGTGAGTGAGTGAGTGTGAGTGTGAGTGTGTGTGTGTGTGTGTGTGTGTGTATAGAGAGACAGCCCCCCACCCCGGCCCGCCGCTCCCTGCCCGCCCCGCCCCACCCCGCCTGTCACCCCCGTCCCTCAGAGCCCGCCGGACCCGGCCGGTGAACTCAACAGGCCCGCCCGGTGCGGGTCAGCGCCGGCGCGGGGCCTGGGGCGGGAGGAGGCGGCGGGAAAGCGCAGAGAGGCTCGGCTTCTTGAGCGGGGCAGGGGCACCCTCCGCCGTCTAGGGCCACACCACCCTGAACGCGCCCGATCTCGTCTGGTCTCAGAAGCTAAGCAGGGTCGGGCCTGGTTAGTACTTGGATGGGAGACCGCCTGGGAATACCGGGTGCCGTAGGCTTCTTCTTTTTTTTTTTTTTTTTTTTGTTTTGCCTCTTGTTCTGTCCCCTCTCTGGGAGCGAGGCGGCGGCCCGGGGCGGGGGTCACCCCCACCCTCAGCGCCCGCCGCGGTGCCTGGCGCCCCAGCCCGCACCGTGGGGCCTCCTCTTGTCCCAAGCCGCGACACCGCCGTCACGTGGCAGCATGCGTGGCTTCTGGACTGTCAGGTCTCAGACCAAAGGTCTGCTCCGTGGGAACCGACACGCTGGAGGAAACCTTGAGAGTCTGAGAGGGGAGGGAGTTCCAGAAGAAGGCCAGGATGTCATTTTGAGGGAGTATGTGACCAGAACTCGTCCCGTTGCTTTTGGGGTTCTATGGGCTACACGTAGGAATCTTTGGTGGTGGCACCTGATGTTGGGGGATCCGGAGTCACACCCAGACCTGCCCCACAGGCCTCCTTTTACTTTTCTCTTCGGATTCATTATGTTTAAAAAGTGTCTCTTATCTCTATGATTGTATTTTCTTTTCTCTCTCTTTTCAAGCAGATGATGGGAGTCCAAGTATTAAGGTGACATGTGTTGCCCGTGCCCCCCTCCCCCCTGTGTTCTTATTCATTAACCTCTGATGTTGTTCCAGCGTATTGTGGGGGTACCAATGTTAAGGTCGGGTACGTTGCCCTCTCCCAGCCTCCCCCCTCGGGTCAGAGCCTCAAGTGCGCCCATCCCCCAGTCGGTGCGCACCCACCCCATTCCTAATGGAGGTGTATGCCCATCCCCTCCCCCCACCCGCCCGACACCCACCCGATGAAGGTGATTCCTCTGTGTCCACTTGGGTGTCCGTCGGTTCGTACCCATTTGCTGGTGAGCGCGAGCACGTGGTGCTCGTGTGTCCATTCTTGGGCTACCTGGCTTACTGGAACGGGTTCCAGCTCTGGCCAGGAGAACCACGAGAGGTGCCCTCTCACCGCTGCTCCTCCTAGCTGAATAGCACTCCGTGGTGTCCACGCGCCACATTTCATTTACGCACTCGTGGGTCGATGGGCACTCGGGTCGCTTCCAGGTCTTTGCGATTGTGACTTGTGCCCTGACTCTAACCCTAACCCTTACCCAGCCCCGTCTCCTCCTCGGCCCCTGCCTGACTGACTCCTTCCCGCCCGGCCTGTCACCTGTCACCGTCCTCTGCCCCTGCCTGACACGCTCCTCCCCGCCCGGGCCGTCACCGTCCTCGGCCCCTGCCTGACGGGGCTCCTCCGTCGCCTGGGCCTTCCAAGGGCTTGGTGTGGACGCTGGTTCCAGGACGCCCTCCCAGGAACCCGGTAGCAGGGCGGCCGCAGCGTCTCGCGCCACCCAACCGTCCGCCGGCCGGCGGCCGTCGCTAAGTGGCCTGCGGGGGACGTGCCCCCACTGTGGGGCGGGCGCCCAGCCTGGTGTCTTCTCTGAGGCCCCGTGGCTGCTTTTCCCCCCCCGCAAGGGGAGAGCCGCGGAGGTGGGGACCGCCTCCTCGTGGGGACGTACACCCAGCTCTCCACGTCGGATTCCGGGGCTCTCTGTCCTGCCAGAAGGCCCAGATGGCCTGCGGGTCCTTAGAGTGGCAAAAACATCCGAAAACTGAGATTGAGGGTCCGGTGGTTGTCTGCACTTTTGTGCTGGGCACCCCAGGGAGGCCCGGGGGCTGGCTGGACAACGCGGTCTGCTGGGCGGGGGGGGGTTTGGAGGAGCAACTGATGCCCTTTGCACTTTGGGTAGCAAGTGTCTGAGGTGTCTCTGAGCCCTGCGCCATGTCGGGGGTGGGGGTGGGAGGTCGGGGGGGGTGGAGGAGCAGGAGGAGGAGGAGGAGGAGGAGGTGGGAAGGGCCGTGGCCTGCAGTCGTGTTCCCGGGGTGGCTTCTTCCACAGGCTGCTTGGCCTGGGCTCCCTGCACCTGGGCCTTTGGAGGACTGGCCCTGTGCTTGCCAACGCTTCCCCTGCAGGGACCCAGAGCTGGGAGGTTGCATCTCTCAGCCCTGGGTCGGGCAGAGCCCCAGCGGGCCATGCCCACAACCTCTCTCAGCACGGGTCCCCCAGAAGGCTCCTTTGGGACCAGGATTCTCTTGCGGGTGACTCTTTAAGGTCTGGCCCCTGGATGGAGGGGCACCAGGAGTAGAGGAGCAGGAAGGGGAAGGGGGTGGCCGTGCGAGGGGACACTTTCAGGCCAAGTCCCAGCTTCAGCCTGATCCTCCTGGGAACCCCGGGGTGTACGTCACACCTCCTGGTTGTCCCGCTCTGAGACAAGGAGCCGGGCTTCGCATTCCCCCAGCAGCCAGTCGTGGGCTGAGGACACCTGGGGCGTTGGGAACTCCCTGGCTTCTCCTTGGCTTAACATCTGGAGCTGCTTGGGAATCGTGCCGCCACACACACCCGAGTGCAGGTGTCTTCTGCACAGACTGCGGGCCTCGCTCTTCTGAATGCCGCTAGCTCGCCACCCACCCACGGGTGAACCTGGTCAGGGTACTTTCTCTCGGGGGCAGACTCTGATCCTGGCGGGCTACCGGTGTCTCTGTTTGCTCGTTTCTTTCTTCCATTTCGGGAAAGGCTTCCTTACTGGGTGTGGAAATCTCCTATGCCTTTCCTCGCCTATTCTGTCAGCTTTAAAATTCTCTTTCAGTTGCCACCCTCACAGATGGATTAGGAAACTCTTTCCGGTGCACTCATTAGTGAAATGACCTCAATGAAGCTGGAATCCAATATCTAATCGCCGATTTTTAGCGAGTCCACACGCCAGGGGGGTCGGGGTCCAATGCAGCCCCGGCCAGGCCCAGGCCCCTTGGACTGGGCCACAGGAGGACACAGAGGAGGGTCCCGGCCCCCACGGTCGCGTTGCCGGCAGTTCTCCAAGGGCTTGGGCGTTTTCCAGAGGTAGGAGATGGAGGGGACTGATTTCTTCAGCGCCCCACTAACCACGCCACCCCACCCATGGGACACATCCCTAGAGAGAGAGAGAGACGCCCCATACACTCGCTCCCCTCCCCCATGCGCTGTGCCCCAGCCCGGGCCCGGGGGAATAGGCGGCAGCCCACCCACAGGGTGGGGGGCGCAGCTGAAAGGGGTTGTCGGGGAGGGCGGCCCCTGCCTGGGGTCAAAGGGCGGGCGACCCGCGCGTGCGCAATCGGCGGCGGCGGCGGGGGCGGCCACGAGCTGGGGGTGGGCCAGGCGAGGAGAGGAAGGGGGCTGGAAGGTCTCCACCTTGGCGAGTCCAGCCGTGGAGGCGCATCTTGTGTGAGTGTGAGTGAGTGAGTGTGAGTGTGAGTGTGTGTGTGTGTGTGTGTGTGTGTATAGAGAGACAGCCCCCCACCCCGGCCCGCCGCTCCCTGCCCGCCCCGCCCCACCCCGCCTGTCACCCCCGTCCCTCGGAGCCCGCCGGACCCGGCCGGTGAACTCAACAGGCCCGCCCGGTGCGGGTCAGCGCTGGCGCGGGGCCTGGGGCGGGAGGAGGCGGCGGGAAAGCGCAGAGAGGCTCGGCTTCTTGAGCGGGGCAGGGGCGCCCTCCGCCGTCTAGGGCCACACCACCCTGAACGCGCCCGATCTCGTCTGGTCTCGGAAGCTAAGCAGGGTCGGGCCTGGTTAGTACTTGGATGGGAGACCGCCTGGGAATACCGGGTGCCGTAGGCTTCTTTTTTTTTTTTTTTTTTTTTTTGTTTTGCCTCTTGTTCTGTCCCCTCTCTGGGAGCGAGGCGGCGGCCCGGGGCGGGGGTCACCCCCACCCTCAGCGCCCGCCGCGGTGCCTGGCGCCCCAGCCCGCACCGTGGGGCCTCCTCTTGTCCCAAGCCGCGACACCGCCGTCACGCGGCAGCATGCGTGGCTTCTGGACTGTCAGGTCTCAGACCAAAGGTCTGCTCCGTGGGAACCGACACGCTGGAGGAAACCTTGAGAGTCTGAGAGGGGAGGGAGTTCCAGAAGAAGGCCAGGATGTCATTTTGAGGGAGTATGTGACCAGAACTCGTCCCGTTGCTTTTGGGGTTCTATGGGCTACACGTAGGAATCTTTGGTGGTGGCACCTGATGTTGGGGGATCCGGAGTCACACCCAGACCTGCCCCACAGGCCTCCTTTTACTTTTCTCTTCGGATTCATTATGTTTAAAAAGTGTCTCTTATCTCTATGATTGCATTTTCTTTTCTCTCTCTTTTCAAGCAGATGATGGGAGTCCAAGTATTAAGGTGACATGTGTTGCCCGTGCCCCCCTCCCCCCTGTGTTCTTATTCATTAACCTCTGATGTTGTTCCAGCGTATTGTGGGGGTACCAATGTTAAGGTCGGGTACGTTGCCCTCTCCCAGCCTCCCCCCTCGGGTCAGAGCCTCAAGTGCGCCCATCCCCCAGTCGGTGCGCACCCACCCCATTCCTAATGGAGGTGTATGCCCATCCCCTCCCCCCACCCGCCCGACACCCACCCGATGAAGGTGATTCCTCTGTGTCCACTTGGGTGTCCGTCGGTTCGTACCCATTTGCTGGTGAGCGCGAGCACGTGGTGCTCGTGTGTCCATTCTTGGGCTACCTGGCTTACTGGAACGGGTTCCAGCTCTGGCCAGGAGAACCACGAGAGGTGCCCTCTCACCGCTGCTCCTCCTAGCTGAATAGCACTCCGTGGTGTCCACGCGCCACATTTCATTTACGCACTCGTGGGTCGATGGGCACTCGGGTCGCTTCCAGGTCTTTGCGATTGTGACTTGTGCCCTGACTCTAACCCTAACCCTTACCCAGCCCCGTCTCCTCCTCGGCCCCTGCCTGACTGACTCCTTCCCGCCCGGCCTGTCACCTGTCACCGTCCTCTGCCCCTGCCTGACACGCTCCTCCCCGCCCGGGCCGTCACCGTCCTCGGCCCCTGCCTGACGGGGCTCCTCCGTCGCCTGGGCCTTCCAAGGGCTTGGTGTGGACGCTGGTTCCAGGACGCCCTCCCAGGAACCCGGTAGCAGGGCGGCCGCAGCGTCTCGCGCCACCCAACCGTCCGCCGGCCGGCGGCCGTCGCTAAGTGGCCTGCGGGGGACGTGCCCCCACTGTGGGGCGGGCGCCCAGCCTGGTGTCTTCTCTGAGGCCCCGTGGCTGCTTTTCCCCCCCCGCAAGGGGAGAGCCGCGGAGGTGGGGACCGCCTCCTCGTGGGGACGTACACCCAGCTCTCCACGTCGGATTCCGGGGCTCTCTGTCCTGCCAGAAGGCCCAGCTGGCCTGCGGGTCCTTAGAGTGGCAAAAACATCCGAAAACTGAGATTGAGGGTTCGGTGGTTGTCTGCACTTTTGTGCTGGGCACCCCAGGGAGGCCCGGGGGCTGGCTGGACAACGCGGTCTGCTGGGCGGGGGGGGGGTTTGGAGGAGCAACTGATGCCCTTTGCACTTTGGGTAGCAAGTGTCTGAGGTGTCTCTGAGCCCTGCGCCATGTCGGGGGTGGGGGTGGGAGGTCGGGGGGGGGGGGTGGAGGAGCAGGAGGAGGAGGAGGAGGAGGAGGTGGGAAGGGCCGTGGCCTGCAGTCGTGTTCCCGGGGTGGCTTCTTCCACAGGCTGCTTGGCCTGGGCTCCCTGCACCTGGGCCTTTGGAGGACTGGCCCTGTGCTTGCCAACGCTTCCCCTGCAGGGACCCAGAGCTGGGGGGTTGCATCTCTCAGCCCTGGGTCGGGCAGAGCCCCAGCGGGCCATGCCCACAACCTCTCTCAGCACGGGTCCCCCAGAAGGCTCCTTTGGGACCAGGATTCTCTTGCGGGTGACTCTTTAAGGTCTGGCCCCTGGATGGAGGGGCACCAGGAGTAGAGGAGCAGGAAGGGGAAGGGGGTGGCCGTGCGAGGGGACACTTTCAGGCCAAGTCCCAGCTTCAGCCTGATCCTCCTGGGAACCCCGGGGTGTACGTCACACCTCCTGGTTGTCCCGCTCTGAGACAAGGAGCCGGGCTTCGCATTCCCCCAGCAGCCAGTCGTGGGCTGAGGACACCTGGGGCGTTGGGAACTCCCTGGCTTCTCCTTGGCTTAACATCTGGAGCTGCTTGGGAATCGCGCCGCCACACACACCCGAGTGCAGGTGTCTTCTGCACAGACTGCGGGCCTCGCTCTTCTGAATGCCGCTAGCTCGCCACCCACCCACGGGTGAACCTGGTCAGGGTACTTTCTCTCGGGGGCAGACTCTGATCCTGGCGGGCTACCGGTGTCTCTGTTTGCTCGTTTCTTTCTTCCATTTCGGGAAAGGCTTCCTTACTGGGTGTGGAAATCTCCTATGCCTTTCCTCGCCTATTCTGTCAGCTTTAAAATTCTCTTTCAGTTGCCACCCTCACAGATGGATTAGGAAACTCTTTCCGGTGCACTCATTAGTGAAATGACCTCAATGAAGCTGGAATCCAATATCTAATCGCCGATTTTTAGCGAGTCCACACGCCAGGGGGGTCGGGGTCCAATGCAGCCCCGGCCAGGCCCAGGCCCCTTGGACTGGGCCACAGGAGGACACAGAGGAGGGTCCCGGCCCCCACGGTCGCGTTGCCGGCAGTTCTCCAAGGGCTTGGGCGTTTTCCAGAGGTAGGAGATGGAGGGGACTGATTTCTTCAGCGCCCCACTAACCACGCCACCCCACCCATGGGACACATCCCTAGAGAGAGAGAGAGACGCCCCATACACTCGCTCCCCTCCCCCATGCGCTGTGCCCCAGCCCGGGCCCGGGGGAATAGGCGGCAGCCCACCCACAGGGTGGGGGGCGCAGCTGAAAGGGGTTGTCGGGGAGGGCGGCCCCTGCCTGGGGTCAAAGGGCGGGCGACCCGCGCGTGCGCAATCGGCGGCGGCGGCGGGGGCGGCCACGAGCTGGGGGTGGGCCAGGCGAGGAGAGGAAGGGGGCTGGAAGGTCTCCACCTTGGCGAGTCCAGCCGTGGAGGCGCATCTTGTGTGAGTGTGAGTGAGTGAGTGTGAGTGTGAGTGTGTGTGTGTGTGTGTGTGTGTGTATAGAGAGACAGCCCCCCACCCCGGCCCGCCGCTCCCTGCCCGCCCCGCCCCACCCCGCCTGTCACCCCCGTCCCTCAGAGCCCGCCGGACCCGGCCGGTGAACTCAACAGGCCCGCCCGGTGCGGGTCAGCGCCGGCGCGGGGCCTGGGGCGGGAGGAGGCGGCGGGAAAGCGCAGAGAGGCTCGGCTTCTTGAGCGGGGCAGGGGCACCCTCCGCCGTCTAGGGCCACACCACCCTGAACGCGCCCGATCTCGTCTGGTCTCAGAAGCTAAGCAGGGTCGGGCCTGGTTAGTACTTGGATGGGAGACCGCCTGGGAATACCGGGTGCCGTAGGCTTCTTCTTTTTTTTTTTTTTTTTTTTGTTTTGCCTCTTGTTCTGTCCCCTCTCTGGGAGCGAGGCGGCGGCCCGGGGCGGGGGTCACCCCCACCCTCAGCGCCCGCCGCGGTGCCTGGCGCCCCAGCCCGCACCGTGGGGCCTCCTCTTGTCCCAAGCCGCGACACCGCCGTCACGTGGCAGCATGCGTGGCTTCTGGACTGTCAGGTCTCAGACCAAAGGTCTGCTCCGTGGGAACCGACACGCTGGAGGAAACCTTGAGAGTCTGAGAGGGGAGGGAGTTCCAGAAGAAGGCCAGGATGTCATTTTGAGGGAGTATGTGACCAGAACTCGTCCCGTTGCTTTTGGGGTTCTATGGGCTACACGTAGGAATCTTTGGTGGTGGCACCTGATGTTGGGGGATCCGGAGTCACACCCAGACCTGCCCCACAGGCCTCCTTTTACTTTTCTCTTCGGATTCATTATGTTTAAAAAGTGTCTCTTATCTCTATGATTGTATTTTCTTTTCTCTCTCTTTTCAAGCAGATGATGGGAGTCCAAGTATTAAGGTGACATGTGTTGCCCGTGCCCCCCTCCCCCCTGTGTTCTTATTCATTAACCTCTGATGTTGTTCCAGCGTATTGTGGGGGTACCAATGTTAAGGTCGGGTACGTTGCCCTCTCCCAGCCTCCCCCCTCGGGTCAGAGCCTCAAGTGCGCCCATCCCCCAGTCGGTGCGCACCCACCCCATTCCTAATGGAGGTGTATGCCCATCCCCTCCCCCCACCCGCCCGACACCCACCCGATGAAGGTGATTCCTCTGTGTCCACTTGGGTGTCCGTCGGTTCGTACCCATTTGCTGGTGAGCGCGAGCACGTGGTGCTCGTGTGTCCATTCTTGGGCTACCTGGCTTACTGGAACGGGTTCCAGCTCTGGCCAGGAGAACCACGAGAGGTGCCCTCTCACCGCTGCTCCTCCTAGCTGAATAGCACTCCGTGGTGTCCACGCGCCACATTTCATTTACGCACTCGTGGGTCGATGGGCACTCGGGTCGCTTCCAGGTCTTTGCGATTGTGACTTGTGCCCTGACTCTAACCCTAACCCTTACCCAGCCCCGTCTCCTCCTCGGCCCCTGCCTGACTGACTCCTTCCCGCCCGGCCTGTCACCTGTCACCGTCCTCTGCCCCTGCCTGACACGCTCCTCCCCGCCCGGGCCGTCACCGTCCTCGGCCCCTGCCTGACGGGGCTCCTCCGTCGCCTGGGCCTTCCAAGGGCTTGGTGTGGACGCTGGTTCCAGGACGCCCTCCCAGGAACCCGGTAGCAGGGCGGCCGCAGCGTCTCGCGCCACCCAACCGTCCGCCGGCCGGCGGCCGTCGCTAAGTGGCCTGCGGGGGACGTGCCCCCACTGTGGGGCGGGCGCCCAGCCTGGTGTCTTCTCTGAGGCCCCGTGGCTGCTTTCCCCCCCCGCAAGGGGAGAGCCGCGGAGGTGGGGACCGCCTCCTCGTGGGGACGTACACCCAGCTCTCCACGTCGGATTCCGGGGCTCTCTGTCCTGCCAGAAGGCCCAGATGGCCTGCGGGTCCTTAGAGTGGCAAAAACATCCGAAAACTGAGATTGAGGGTCCGGTGGTTGTCTGCACTTTTGTGCTGGGCACCCCAGGGAGGCCCGGGGGCTGGCTGGACAACGCGGTCTGCTGGGCGGGGGGGGGTTTGGAGGAGCAACTGATGCCCTTTGCACTTTGGGTAGCAAGTGTCTGAGGTGTCTCTGAGCCCTGCGCCATGTCGGGGGTGGGGGTGGGAGGTCGGGGGGGGGTGGAGGAGCAGGAGGAGGAGGAGGAGGAGGAGGTGGGAAGGGCCGTGGCCTGCAGTCGTGTTCCCGGGGTGGCTTCTTCCACAGGCTGCTTGGCCTGGGCTCCCTGCACCTGGGCCTTTGGAGGACTGGCCCTGTGCTTGCCAACGCTTCCCCTGCAGGGACCCAGAGCTGGGAGGTTGCATCTCTCAGCCCTGGGTCGGGCAGAGCCCCAGCGGGCCATGCCCACAACCTCTCTCAGCACGGGTCCCCCAGAAGGCTCCTTTGGGACCAGGATTCTCTTGCGGGTGACTCTTTAAGGTCTGGCCCCTGGATGGAGGGGCACCAGGAGTAGAGGAGCAGGAAGGGGAAGGGGGTGGCCGTGCGAGGGGACACTTTCAGGCCAAGTCCCAGCTTCAGCCTGATCCTCCTGGGAACCCCGGGGTGTACGTCACACCTCCTGGTTGTCCCGCTCTGAGACAAGGAGCCGGGCTTCGCATTCCCCCAGCAGCCAGTCGTGGGCTGAGGACACCTGGGGCGTTGGGAACTCCCTGGCTTCTCCTTGGCTTAACATCTGGAGCTGCTTGGGAATCGTGCCGCCACACACACCCGAGTGCAGGTGTCTTCTGCACAGACTGCGGGCCTCGCTCTTCTGAATGCCGCTAGCTCGCCACCCACCCACGGGTGAACCTGGTCAGGGTACTTTCTCTCGGGGGCAGACTCTGATCCTGGCGGGCTACCGGTGTCTCTGTTTGCTCGTTTCTTTCTTCCATTTCGGGAAAGGCTTCCTTACTGGGTGTGGAAATCTCCTATGCCTTTCCTCGCCTATTCTGTCAGCTTTAAAATTCTCTTTCAGTTGCCACCCTCACAGATGGATTAGGAAACTCTTTCCGGTGCACTCATTAGTGAAATGACCTCAATGAAGCTGGAATCCAATATCTAATCGCCGATTTTTAGCGAGTCCACACGCCAGGGGGGTCGGGGTCCAATGCAGCCCCGGCCAGGCCCAGGCCCCTTGGACTGGGCCACAGGAGGACACAGAGGAGGGTCCCGGCCCCCACGGTCGCGTTGCCGGCAGTTCTCCAAGGGCTTGGGCGTTTTCCAGAGGTAGGAGATGGAGGGGACTGATTTCTTCAGCGCCCCACTAACCACGCCACCCCACCCATGGGACACATCCCTAGAGAGAGAGAGAGACGCCCCATACACTCGCTCCCCTCCCCCATGCGCTGTGCCCCAGCCCGGGCCCGGGGGAATAGGCGGCAGCCCACCCACAGGGTGGGGGGCGCAGCTGAAAGGGGTTGTCGGGGAGGGCGGCCCCTGCCTGGGGTCAAAGGGCGGGCGACCCGCGCGTGCGCAATCGGCGGCGGCGGCGGGGGCGGCCACGAGCTGGGGGTGGGCCAGGCGAGGAGAGGAAGGGGGCTGGAAGGTCTCCACCTTGGCGAGTCCAGCCGTGGAGGCGCATCTTGTGTGAGTGTGAGTGAGTGAGTGTGAGTGTGAGTGTGTGTGTGTGTGTGTGTGTGTGTATAGAGAGACAGCCCCCCACCCCGGCCCGCCGCTCCCTGCCCGCCCCGCCCCACCCCGCCTGTCACCCCCGTCCCTCGGAGCCCGCCGGACCCGGCCGGTGAACTCAACAGGCCCGCCCGGTGCGGGTCAGCGCTGGCGCGGGGCCTGGGGCGGGAGGAGGCGGCGGGAAAGCGCAGAGAGGCTCGGCTTCTTGAGCGGGGCAGGGGCGCCCTCCGCCGTCTAGGGCCACACCACCCTGAACGCGCCCGATCTCGTCTGGTCTCGGAAGCTAAGCAGGGTCGGGCCTGGTTAGTACTTGGATGGGAGACCGCCTGGGAATACCGGGTGCCGTAGGCTTCTTTTTTTTTTTTTTTTTTTTTTTGTTTTGCCTCTTGTTCTGTCCCCTCTCTGGGAGCGAGGCGGCGGCCCGGGGCGGGGGTCACCCCCACCCTCAGCGCCCGCCGCGGTGCCTGGCGCCCCAGCCCGCACCGTGGGGCCTCCTCTTGTCCCAAGCCGCGACACCGCCGTCACGCGGCAGCATGCGTGGCTTCTGGACTGTCAGGTCTCAGACCAAAGGTCTGCTCCGTGGGAACCGACACGCTGGAGGAAACCTTGAGAGTCTGAGAGGGGAGGGAGTTCCAGAAGAAGGCCAGGATGTCATTTTGAGGGAGTATGTGACCAGAACTCGTCCCGTTGCTTTTGGGGTTCTATGGGCTACACGTAGGAATCTTTGGTGGTGGCACCTGATGTTGGGGGATCCGGAGTCACACCCAGACCTGCCCCACAGGCCTCCTTTTACTTTTCTCTTCGGATTCATTATGTTTAAAAAGTGTCTCTTATCTCTATGATTGCATTTTCTTTTCTCTCTCTTTTCAAGCAGATGATGGGAGTCCAAGTATTAAGGTGACATGTGTTGCCCGTGCCCCCCTCCCCCCTGTGTTCTTATTCATTAACCTCTGATGTTGTTCCAGCGTATTGTGGGGGTACCAATGTTAAGGTCGGGTACGTTGCCCTCTCCCAGCCTCCCCCCTCGGGTCAGAGCCTCAAGTGCGCCCATCCCCCAGTCGGTGCGCACCCACCCCATTCCTAATGGAGGTGTATGCCCATCCCCTCCCCCCACCCGCCCGACACCCACCCGATGAAGGTGATTCCTCTGTGTCCACTTGGGTGTCCGTCGGTTCGTACCCATTTGCTGGTGAGCGCGAGCACGTGGTGCTCGTGTGTCCATTCTTGGGCTACCTGGCTTACTGGAACGGGTTCCAGCTCTGGCCAGGAGAACCACGAGAGGTGCCCTCTCACCGCTGCTCCTCCTAGCTGAATAGCACTCCGTGGTGTCCACGCGCCACATTTCATTTACGCACTCGTGGGTCGATGGGCACTCGGGTCGCTTCCAGGTCTTTGCGATTGTGACTTGTGCCCTGACTCTAACCCTAACCCTTACCAGCCCCGTCTCCTCCTCGGCCCCTGCCTGACTGACTCCTTCCCGCCCGGCCTGTCACCTGTCACCGTCCTCTGCCCCTGCCTGACACGCTCCTCCCCGCCCGGGCCGTCACCGTCCTCGGCCCCTGCCTGACGGGGCTCCTCCGTCGCCTGGGCCTTCCAAGGGCTTGGTGTGGACGCTGGTTCCAGGACGCCCTCCCAGGAACCCGGTAGCAGGGCGGCCGCAGCGTCTCGCGCCACCCAACCGTCCGCCGGCCGGCGGCCGTCGCTAAGTGGCCTGCGGGGGACGTGCCCCCACTGTGGGGCGGGCGCCCAGCCTGGTGTCTTCTCTGAGGCCCCGTGGCTGCTTTTCCCCCCCCGCAAGGGGAGAGCCGCGGAGGTGGGGACCGCCTCCTCGTGGGGACGTACACCCAGCTCTCCACGTCGGATTCCGGGGCTCTCTGTCCTGCCAGAAGGCCCAGCTGGCCTGCGGGTCCTTAGAGTGGCAAAAACATCCGAAAACTGAGATTGAGGGTTCGGTGGTTGTCTGCACTTTTGTGCTGGGCACCCCAGGGAGGCCCGGGGGCTGGCTGGACAACGCGGTCTGCTGGGCGGGGGGGGGGTTTGGAGGAGCAACTGATGCCCTTTGCACTTTGGGTAGCAAGTGTCTGAGGTGTCTCTGAGCCCTGCGCCATGTCGGGGGTGGGGGTGGGAGGTCGGGGGGGGGGGGTGGAGGAGCAGGAGGAGGAGGAGGAGGAGGAGGTGGGAAGGGCCGTGGCCTGCAGTCGTGTTCCCGGGGTGGCTTCTTCCACAGGCTGCTTGGCCTGGGCTCCCTGCACCTGGGCCTTTGGAGGACTGGCCCTGTGCTTGCCAACGCTTCCCCTGCAGGGACCCAGAGCTGGGGGGTTGCATCTCTCAGCCCTGGGTCGGGCAGAGCCCCAGCGGGCCATGCCCACAACCTCTCTCAGCACGGGTCCCCCAGAAGGCTCCTTTGGGACCAGGATTCTCTTGCGGGTGACTCTTTAAGGTCTGGCCCCTGGATGGAGGGGCACCAGGAGTAGAGGAGCAGGAAGGGGAAGGGGGTGGCCGTGCGAGGGGACACTTTCAGGCCAAGTCCCAGCTTCAGCCTGATCCTCCTGGGAACCCCGGGGTGTACGTCACACCTCCTGGTTGTCCCGCTCTGAGACAAGGAGCCGGGCTTCGCATTCCCCCAGCAGCCAGTCGTGGGCTGAGGACACCTGGGGCGTTGGGAACTCCCTGGCTTCTCCTTGGCTTAACATCTGGAGCTGCTTGGGAATCGCGCCGCCACACACACCCGAGTGCAGGTGTCTTCTGCACAGACTGCGGGCCTCGCTCTTCTGAATGCCGCTAGCTCGCCACCCACCCACGGGTGAACCTGGTCAGGGTACTTTCTCTCGGGGGCAGACTCTGATCCTGGCGGGCTACCGGTGTCTCTGTTTGCTCGTTTCTTTCTTCCATTTCGGGAAAGGCTTCCTTACTGGGTGTGGAAATCTCCTATGCCTTTCCTCGCCTATTCTGTCAGCTTTAAAATTCTCTTTCAGTTGCCACCCTCACAGATGGATTAGGAAACTCTTTC
This sequence comes from Microcebus murinus, assembly GCF_040939455.1. NCBI lineage: Eukaryota > Metazoa > Chordata > Mammalia > Primates > Cheirogaleidae > Microcebus > Microcebus murinus. Next base: position 114,215,507 of record NC_134108.1, read on the forward strand.
CGGTGCACTCATTAGTGAAATGACCTCAATGAAGCTGGAATCCAATATCTAATCGCCGATTTTTAGCGAGTCCACACGCCAGGGGGGTCGGGGTCCAATGCAGCCCCGGCCAGGCCCAGGCCCCTTGGACTGGGCCACAGGAGGACACAGAGGAGGGTCCCGGCCCCCACGGTCGCGTTGCCGGCAGTTCTCCAAGGGCTTGGGCGTTTTCCAGAGGTAGGAGATGGAGGGGACTGATTTCTTCAGCGCCCCACTAACCACGCCACCCCACCCATGGGACACATCCCTAGAGAGAGAGAGAGACGCCCCATACACTCGCTCCCCTCCCCCATGCGCTGTGCCCCAGCCCGGGCCCGGGGGAATAGGCGGCAGCCCACCCACAGGGTGGGGGGCGCAGCTGAAAGGGGTTGTCGGGGAGGGCGGCCCCTGCCTGGGGTCAAAGGGCGGGCGACCCGCGCGTGCGCAATCGGCGGCGGCGGCGGGGGCGGCCACGAGCTGGGGGTGGGCCAGGCGAGGAGAGGAAGGGGGCTGGAAGGTCTCCACCTTGGCGAGTCCAGCCGTGGAGGCGCATCTTGTGTGAGTGTGAGTGAGTGAGTGTGAGTGTGAGTGTGTGTGTGTGTGTGTGTGTGTGTATAGAGAGACAGCCCCCCACCCCGGCCCGCCGCTCCCTGCCCGCCCCGCCCCACCCCGCCTGTCACCCCCGTCCCTCAGAGCCCGCCGGACCCGGCCGGTGAACTCAACAGGCCCGCCCGGTGCGGGTCAGCGCCGGCGCGGGGCCTGGGGCGGGAGGAGGCGGCGGGAAAGCGCAGAGAGGCTCGGCTTCTTGAGCGGGGCAGGGGCACCCTCCGCCGTCTAGGGCCACACCACCCTGAACGCGCCCGATCTCGTCTGGTCTCAGAAGCTAAGCAGGGTCGGGCCTGGTTAGTACTTGGATGGGAGACCGCCTGGGAATACCGGGTGCCGTAGGCTTCTTCTTTTTTTTTTTTTTTTTTTTGTTTTGCCTCTTGTTCTGTCCCCTCTCTGGGAGCGAGGCGGCGGCCCGGGGCGGGGGTCACCCCCACCCTCAGCGCCCGCCGCGGTGCCTGGCGCCCCAGCCCGCACCGTGGGGCCTCCTCTTGTCCCAAGCCGCGACACCGCCGTCACGTGGCAGCATGCGTGGCTTCTGGACTGTCAGGTCTCAGACCAAAGGTCTGCTCCGTGGGAACCGACACGCTGGAGGAAACCTTGAGAGTCTGAGAGGGGAGGGAGTTCCAGAAGAAGGCCAGGATGTCATTTTGAGGGAGTATGTGACCAGAACTCGTCCCGTTGCTTTTGGGGTTCTATGGGCTACACGTAGGAATCTTTGGTGGTGGCACCTGATGTTGGGGGATCCGGAGTCACACCCAGACCTGCCCCACAGGCCTCCTTTTACTTTTCTCTTCGGATTCATTATGTTTAAAAAGTGTCTCTTATCTCTATGATTGTATTTTCTTTTCTCTCTCTTTTCAAGCAGATGATGGGAGTCCAAGTATTAAGGTGACATGTGTTGCCCGTGCCCCCCTCCCCCCTGTGTTCTTATTCATTAACCTCTGATGTTGTTCCAGCGTATTGTGGGGGTACCAATGTTAAGGTCGGGTACGTTGCCCTCTCCCAGCCTCCCCCCTCGGGTCAGAGCCTCAAGTGCGCCCATCCCCCAGTCGGTGCGCACCCACCCCATTCCTAATGGAGGTGTATGCCCATCCCCTCCCCCCACCCGCCCGACACCCACCCGATGAAGGTGATTCCTCTGTGTCCACTTGGGTGTCCGTCGGTTCGTACCCATTTGCTGGTGAGCGCGAGCACGTGGTGCTCGTGTGTCCATTCTTGGGCTACCTGGCTTACTGGAACGGGTTCCAGCTCTGGCCAGGAGAACCACGAGAGGTGCCCTCTCACCGCTGCTCCTCCTAGCTGAATAGCACTCCGTGGTGTCCACGCGCCACATTTCATTTACGCACTCGTGGGTCGATGGGCACTCGGGTCGCTTCCAGGTCTTTGCGATTGTGACTTGTGCCCTGACTCTAACCCTAACCCTTACCCAGCCCCGTCTCCTCCTCGGCCCCTGCCTGACTGACTCCTTCCCGCCCGGCCTGTCACCTGTCACCGTCCTCTGCCCCTGCCTGACACGCTCCTCCCCGCCCGGGCCGTCACCGTCCTCGGCCCCTGCCTGACGGGGCTCCTCCGTCGCCTGGGCCTTCCAAGGGCTTGGTGTGGACGCTGGTTCCAGGACGCCCTCCCAGGAACCCGGTAGCAGGGCGGCCGCAGCGTCTCGCGCCACCCAACCGTCCGCCGGCCGGCGGCCGTCGCTAAGTGGCCTGCGGGGGACGTGCCCCCACTGTGGGGCGGGCGCCCAGCCTGGTGTCTTCTCTGAGGCCCCGTGGCTGCTTTTCCCCCCCCGCAAGGGGAGAGCCGCGGAGGTGGGGACCGCCTCCTCGTGGGGACGTACACCCAGCTCTCCACGTCGGATTCCGGGGCTCTCTGTCCTGCCAGAAGGCCCAGATGGCCTGCGGGTCCTTAGAGTGGCAAAAACATCCGAAAACTGAGATTGAGGGTCCGGTGGTTGTCTGCACTTTTGTGCTGGGCACCCCAGGGAGGCCCGGGGGCTGGCTGGACAACGCGGTCTGCTGGGCGGGGGGGGGTTTGGAGGAGCAACTGATGCCCTTTGCACTTTGGGTAGCAAGTGTCTGAGGTGTCTCTGAGCCCTGCGCCATGTCGGGGGTGGGGGTGGGAGGTCGGGGGGGGTGGAGGAGCAGGAGGAGGAGGAGGAGGAGGAGGTGGGAAGGGCCGTGGCCTGCAGTCGTGTTCCCGGGGTGGCTTCTTCCACAGGCTGCTTGGCCTGGGCTCCCTGCACCTGGGCCTTTGGAGGACTGGCCCTGTGCTTGCCAACGCTTCCCCTGCAGGGACCCAGAGCTGGGAGGTTGCATCTCTCAGCCCTGGGTCGGGCAGAGCCCCAGCGGGCCATGCCCACAACCTCTCTCAGCACGGGTCCCCCAGAAGGCTCCTTTGGGACCAGGATTCTCTTGCGGGTGACTCTTTAAGGTCTGGCCCCTGGATGGAGGGGCACCAGGAGTAGAGGAGCAGGAAGGGGAAGGGGGTGGCCGTGCGAGGGGACACTTTCAGGCCAAGTCCCAGCTTCAGCCTGATCCTCCTGGGAACCCCGGGGTGTACGTCACACCTCCTGGTTGTCCCGCTCTGAGACAAGGAGCCGGGCTTCGCATTCCCCCAGCAGCCAGTCGTGGGCTGAGGACACCTGGGGCGTTGGGAACTCCCTGGCTTCTCCTTGGCTTAACATCTGGAGCTGCTTGGGAATCGTGCCGCCACACACACCCGAGTGCAGGTGTCTTCTGCACAGACTGCGGGCCTCGCTCTTCTGAATGCCGCTAGCTCGCCACCCACCCACGGGTGAACCTGGTCAGGGTACTTTCTCTCGGGGGCAGACTCTGATCCTGGCGGGCTACCGGTGTCTCTGTTTGCTCGTTTCTTTCTTCCATTTCGGGAAAGGCTTCCTTACTGGGTGTGGAAATCTCCTATGCCTTTCCTCGCCTATTCTGTCAGCTTTAAAATTCTCTTTCAGTTGCCACCCTCACAGATGGATTAGGAAACTCTTTCCGGTGCACTCATTAGTGAAATGACCTCAATGAAGCTGGAATCCAATATCTAATCGCCGATTTTTAGCGAGTCCACACGCCAGGGGGGTCGGGGTCCAATGCAGCCCCGGCCAGGCCCAGGCCCCTTGGACTGGGCCACAGGAGGACACAGAGGAGGGTCCCGGCCCCCACGGTCGCGTTGCCGGCAGTTCTCCAAGGGCTTGGGCGTTTTCCAGAGGTAGGAGATGGAGGGGACTGATTTCTTCAGCGCCCCACTAACCACGCCACCCCACCCATGGGACACATCCCTAGAGAGAGAGAGAGACGCCCCATACACTCGCTCCCCTCCCCCATGCGCTGTGCCCCAGCCCGGGCCCGGGGGAATAGGCGGCAGCCCACCCACAGGGTGGGGGGCGCAGCTGAAAGGGGTTGTCGGGGAGGGCGGCCCCTGCCTGGGGTCAAAGGGCGGGCGACCCGCGCGTGCGCAATCGGCGGCGGCGGCGGGGGCGGCCACGAGCTGGGGGTGGGCCAGGCGAGGAGAGGAAGGGGGCTGGAAGGTCTCCACCTTGGCGAGTCCAGCCGTGGAGGCGCATCTTGTGTGAGTGTGAGTGAGTGAGTGTGAGTGTGAGTGTGTGTGTGTGTGTGTGTGTGTGTATAGAGAGACAGCCCCCCACCCCGGCCCGCCGCTCCCTGCCCGCCCCGCCCCACCCCGCCTGTCACCCCCGTCCCTCGGAGCCCGCCGGACCCGGCCGGTGAACTCAACAGGCCCGCCCGGTGCGGGTCAGCGCTGGCGCGGGGCCTGGGGCGGGAGGAGGCGGCGGGAAAGCGCAGAGAGGCTCGGCTTCTTGAGCGGGGCAGGGGCGCCCTCCGCCGTCTAGGGCCACACCACCCTGAACGCGCCCGATCTCGTCTGGTCTCGGAAGCTAAGCAGGGTCGGGCCTGGTTAGTACTTGGATGGGAGACCGCCTGGGAATACCGGGTGCCGTAGGCTTCTTTTTTTTTTTTTTTTTTTTTTTGTTTTGCCTCTTGTTCTGTCCCCTCTCTGGGAGCGAGGCGGCGGCCCGGGGCGGGGGTCACCCCCACCCTCAGCGCCCGCCGCGGTGCCTGGCGCCCCAGCCCGCACCGTGGGGCCTCCTCTTGTCCCAAGCCGCGACACCGCCGTCACGCGGCAGCATGCGTGGCTTCTGGACTGTCAGGTCTCAGACCAAAGGTCTGCTCCGTGGGAACCGACACGCTGGAGGAAACCTTGAGAGTCTGAGAGGGGAGGGAGTTCCAGAAGAAGGCCAGGATGTCATTTTGAGGGAGTATGTGACCAGAACTCGTCCCGTTGCTTTTGGGGTTCTATGGGCTACACGTAGGAATCTTTGGTGGTGGCACCTGATGTTGGGGGATCCGGAGTCACACCCAGACCTGCCCCACAGGCCTCCTTTTACTTTTCTCTTCGGATTCATTATGTTTAAAAAGTGTCTCTTATCTCTATGATTGCATTTTCTTTTCTCTCTCTTTTCAAGCAGATGATGGGAGTCCAAGTATTAAGGTGACATGTGTTGCCCGTGCCCCCCTCCCCCCTGTGTTCTTATTCATTAACCTCTGATGTTGTTCCAGCGTATTGTGGGGGTACCAATGTTAAGGTCGGGTACGTTGCCCTCTCCCAGCCTCCCCCCTCGGGTCAGAGCCTCAAGTGCGCCCATCCCCCAGTCGGTGCGCACCCACCCCATTCCTAATGGAGGTGTATGCCCATCCCCTCCCCCCACCCGCCCGACACCCACCCGATGAAGGTGATTCCTCTGTGTCCACTTGGGTGTCCGTCGGTTCGTACCCATTTGCTGGTGAGCGCGAGCACGTGGTGCTCGTGTGTCCATTCTTGGGCTACCTGGCTTACTGGAACGGGTTCCAGCTCTGGCCAGGAGAACCACGAGAGGTGCCCTCTCACCGCTGCTCCTCCTAGCTGAATAGCACTCCGTGGTGTCCACGCGCCACATTTCATTTACGCACTCGTGGGTCGATGGGCACTCGGGTCGCTTCCAGGTCTTTGCGATTGTGACTTGTGCCCTGACTCTAACCCTAACCCTTACCCAGCCCCGTCTCCTCCTCGGCCCCTGCCTGACTGACTCCTTCCCGCCCGGCCTGTCACCTGTCACCGTCCTCTGCCCCTGCCTGACACGCTCCTCCCCGCCCGGGCCGTCACCGTCCTCGGCCCCTGCCTGACGGGGCTCCTCCGTCGCCTGGGCCTTCCAAGGGCTTGGTGTGGACGCTGGTTCCAGGACGCCCTCCCAGGAACCCGGTAGCAGGGCGGCCGCAGCGTCTCGCGCCACCCAACCGTCCGCCGGCCGGCGGCCGTCGCTAAGTGGCCTGCGGGGGACGTGCCCCCACTGTGGGGCGGGCGCCCAGCCTGGTGTCTTCTCTGAGGCCCCGTGGCTGCTTTTCCCCCCCCGCAAGGGGAGAGCCGCGGAGGTGGGGACCGCCTCCTCGTGGGGACGTACACCCAGCTCTCCACGTCGGATTCCGGGGCTCTCTGTCCTGCCAGAAGGCCCAGCTGGCCTGCGGGTCCTTAGAGTGGCAAAAACATCCGAAAACTGAGATTGAGGGTCCGGTGGTTGTCTGCACTTTTGTGCTGGGCACCCCAGGGAGGCCCGGGGGCTGGCTGGACAACGCGGTCTGCTGGGCGGGGGGGGGGTTTGGAGGAGCAACTGATGCCCTTTGCACTTTGGGTAGCAAGTGTCTGAGGTGTCTCTGAGCCCTGCGCCATGTCGGGGGTGGGGGTGGGAGGTCGGGGGGGGGGGGTGGAGGAGCAGGAGGAGGAGGAGGAGGAGGAGGTGGGAAGGGCCGTGGCCTGCAGTCGTGTTCCCGGGGTGGCTTCTTCCACAGGCTGCTTGGCCTGGGCTCCCTGCACCTGGGCCTTTGGAGGACTGGCCCTGTGCTTGCCAACGCTTCCCCTGCAGGGACCCAGAGCTGGGGGGTTGCATCTCTCAGCCCTGGGTCGGGCAGAGCCCCAGCGGGCCATGCCCACAACCTCTCTCAGCACGGGTCCCCCAGAAGGCTCCTTTGGGACCAGGATTCTCTTGCGGGTGACTCTTTAAGGTCTGGCCCCTGGATGGAGGGGCACCAGGAGTAGAGGAGCAGGAAGGGGAAGGGGGTGGCCGTGCGAGGGGACACTTTCAGGCCAAGTCCCAGCTTCAGCCTGATCCTCCTGGGAACCCCGGGGTGTACGTCACACCTCCTGGTTGTCCCGCTCTGAGACAAGGAGCCGGGCTTCGCATTCCCCCAGCAGCCAGTCGTGGGCTGAGGACACCTGGGGCGTTGGGAACTCCCTGGCTTCTCCTTGGCTTAACATCTGGAGCTGCTTGGGAATCGCGCCGCCACACACACCCGAGTGCAGGTGTCTTCTGCACAGACTGCGGGCCTCGCTCTTCTGAATGCCGCTAGCTCGCCACCCACCCACGGGTGAACCTGGTCAGGGTACTTTCTCTCGGGGGCAGACTCTGATCCTGGCGGGCTACCGGTGTCTCTGTTTGCTCGTTTCTTTCTTCCATTTCGGGAAAGGCTTCCTTACTGGGTGTGGAAATCTCCTATGCCTTTCCTCGCCTATTCTGTCAGCTTTAAAATTCTCTTTCAGTTGCCACCCTCACAGATGGATTAGGAAACTCTTTCCGGTGCACTCATTAGTGAAATGACCTCAATGAAGCTGGAATCCAATATCTAATCGCCGATTTTTAGCGAGTCCACACGCCAGGGGGGTCGGGGTCCAATGCAGCCCCGGCCAGGCCCAGGCCCCTTGGACTGGGCCACAGGAGGACACAGAGGAGGGTCCCGGCCCCCACGGTCGCGTTGCCGGCAGTTCTCCAAGGGCTTGGGCGTTTTCCAGAGGTAGGAGATGGAGGGGACTGATTTCTTCAGCGCCCCACTAACCACGCCACCCCACCCATGGGACACATCCCTAGAGAGAGAGAGAGACGCCCCATACACTCGCTCCCCTCCCCCATGCGCTGTGCCCCAGCCCGGGCCCGGGGGAATAGGCGGCAGCCCACCCACAGGGTGGGGGGCGCAGCTGAAAGGGGTTGTCGGGGAGGGCGGCCCCTGCCTGGGGTCAAAGGGCGGGCGACCCGCGCGTGCGCAATCGGCGGCGGCGGCGGGGGCGGCCACGAGCTGGGGGTGGGCCAGGCGAGGAGAGGAAGGGGGCTGGAAGGTCTCCACCTTGGCGAGTCCAGCCGTGGAGGCGCATCTTGTGTGAGTGTGAGTGAGTGAGTGTGAGTGTGAGTGTGTGTGTGTGTGTGTGTGTGTGTATAGAGAGACAGCCCCCCACCCCGGCCCGCCGCTCCCTGCCCGCCCCGCCCCACCCCGCCTGTCACCCCCGTCCCTCAGAGCCCGCCGGACCCGGCCGGTGAACTCAACAGGCCCGCCCGGTGCGGGTCAGCGCCGGCGCGGGGCCTGGGGCGGGAGGAGGCGGCGGGAAAGCGCAGAGAGGCTCGGCTTCTTGAGCGGGGCAGGGGCGCCCTCCGCCGTCTAGGGCCACACCACCCTGAACGCGCCCGATCTCGTCTGGTCTCAGAAGCTAAGCAGGGTCGGGCCTGGTTAGTACTTGGATGGGAGACCGCCTGGGAATACCGGGTGCCGTAGGCTTCTTCTTTTTTTTTTTTTTTTTTTTTGTTTTGCCTCTTGTTCTGTCCCCTCTCTGGGAGCGAGGCGGCGGCCCGGGGCGGGGGTCACCCCCACCCTCAGCGCCCGCCGCGGTGCCTGGCGCCCCAGCCCGCACCGTGGGGCCTCCTCTTGTCCCAAGCCGCGACACCGCCGTCACGTGGCAGCATGCGTGGCTTCTGGACTGTCAGGTCTCAGACCAAAGGTCTGCTCCGTGGGAACCGACACGCTGGAGGAAACCTTGAGAGTCTGAGAGGGGAGGGAGTTCCAGAAGAAGGCCAGGATGTCATTTTGAGGGAGTATGTGACCAGAACTCGTCCCGTTGCTTTTGGGGTTCTATGGGCTACACGTAGGAATCTTTGGTGGTGGCACCTGATGTTGGGGGATCCGGAGTCACACCCAGACCTGCCCCACAGGCCTCCTTTTACTTTTCTCTTCGGATTCATTATGTTTAAAAAGTGTCTCTTATCTCTATGATTGTATTTTCTTTTCTCTCTCTTTTCAAGCAGATGATGGGAGTCCAAGTATTAAGGTGACATGTGTTGCCCGTGCCCCCCTCCCCCCTGTGTTCTTATTCATTAACCTCTGATGTTGTTCCAGCGTATTGTGGGGGTACCAATGTTAAGGTCGGGTACGTTGCCCTCTCCCAGCCTCCCCCCTCGGGTCAGAGCCTCAAGTGCGCCCATCCCCCAGTCGGTGCGCACCCACCCCATTCCTAATGGAGGTGTATGCCCATCCCCTCCCCCCACCCGCCCGACACCCACCCGATGAAGGTGATTCCTCTGTGTCCACTTGGGTGTCCGTCGGTTCGTACCCATTTGCTGGTGAGCGCGAGCACGTGGTGCTCGTGTGTCCATTCTTGGGCTACCTGGCTTACTGGAACGGGTTCCAGCTCTGGCCAGGAGAACCACGAGAGGTGCCCTCTCACCGCTGCTCCTCCTAGCTGAATAGCACTCCGTGGTGTCCACGCGCCACATTTCATTTACGCACTCGTGGGTCGATGGGCACTCGGGTCGCTTCCAGGTCTTTGCGATTGTGACTTGTGCCCTGACTCTAACCCTAACCCTTACCCAGCCCCGTCTCCTCCTCGGCCCCTGCCTGACTGACTCCTTCCCGCCCGGCCTGTCACCTGTCACCGTCCTCTGCCCCTGCCTGACACGCTCCTCCCCGCCCGGGCCGTCACCGTCCTCGGCCCCTGCCTGACGGGGCTCCTCCGTCGCCTGGGCCTTCCAAGGGCTTGGTGTGGACGCTGGTTCCAGGACGCCCTCCCAGGAACCCGGTAGCAGGGCGGCCGCAGCGTCTCGCGCCACCCAACCGTCCGCCGGCCGGCGGCCGTCGCTAAGTGGCCTGCGGGGGACGTGCCCCCACTGTGGGGCGGGCGCCCAGCCTGGTGTCTTCTCTGAGGCCCCGTGGCTGCTTTTCCCCCCCCGCAAGGGGAGAGCCGCGGAGGTGGGGACCGCCTCCTCGTGGGGACGTACACCCAGCTCTCCACGTCGGATTCCGGGGCTCTCTGTCCTGCCAGAAGGCCCAGATGGCCTGCGGGTCCTTAGAGTGGCAAAAACATCCGAAAACTGAGATTGAGGGTCCGGTGGTTGTCTGCACTTTTGTGCTGGGCACCCCAGGGAGGCCCGGGGGCTGGCTGGACAACGCGGTCTGCTGGGCGGGGGGGGGTTTGGAGGAGCAACTGATGCCCTTTGCACTTTGGGTAGCAAGTGTCTGAGGTGTCTCTGAGCCCTGCGCCATGTCGGGGGTGGGGGTGGGAGGTCGGGGGGGGGTGGAGGAGCAGGAGGAGGAGGAGGAGGAGGAGGTGGGAAGGGCCGTGGCCTGCAGTCGTGTTCCCGGGGTGGCTTCTTCCACAGGCTGCTTGGCCTGGGCTCCCTGCACCTGGGCCTTTGGAGGACTGGCCCTGTGCTTGCCAACGCTTCCCCTGCAGGGACCCAGAGCTGGGAGGTTGCATCTCTCAGCCCTGGGTCGGGCAGAGCCCCAGCGGGCCATGCCCACAACCTCTCTCAGCACGGGTCCCCCAGAAGGCTCCTTTGGGACCAGGATTCTCTTGCGGGTGACTCTTTAAGGTCTGGCCCCTGGATGGAGGGGCACCAGGAGTAGAGGAGCAGGAAGGGGAAGGGGGTGGCCGTGCGAGGGGACACTTTCAGGCCAAGTCCCAGCTTCAGCCTGATCCTCCTGGGAACCCCGGGGTGTACGTCACACCTCCTGGTTGTCCCGCTCTGAGACAAGGAGCCGGGCTTCGCATTCCCCCAGCAGCCAGTCGTGGGCTGAGGACACCTGGGGCGTTGGGAACTCCCTGGCTTCTCCTTGGCTTAACATCTGGAGCTGCTTGGGAATCGTGCCGCCACACACACCCGAGTGCAGGTGTCTTCTGCACAGACTGCGGGCCTCGCTCTTCTGAATGCCGCTAGCTCGCCACCCACCCACGGGTGAACCTGGTCAGGGTACTTTCTCTCGGGGGCAGACTCTGATCCTGGCGGGCTACCGGTGTCTCTGTTTGCTCGTTTCTTTCTTCCATTTCGGGAAAGGCTTCCTTACTGGGTGTGGAAATCTCCTATGCCTTTCCTCGCCTATTCTGTCAGCTTTAAAATTCTCTTTCAGTTGCCACCCTCACAGATGGATTAGGAAACTCTTTCCGGTGCACTCATTAGTGAAATGACCTCAATGAAGCTGGAATCCAATATCTAATCGCCGATTTTTAGCGAGTCCACACGCCAGGGGGGTCGGGGTCCAATGCAGCCCCGGCCAGGCCCAGGCCCCTTGGACTGGGCCACAGGAGGACACAGAGGAGGGTCCCGGCCCCCACGGTCGCGTTGCCGGCAGTTCTCCAAGGGCTTGGGCGTTTTCCAGAGGTAGGAGATGGAGGGGACTGATTTCTTCAGCGCCCCACTAACCACGCCACCCCACCCATGGGACACATCCCTAGAGAGAGAGAGAGACGCCCCATACACTCGCTCCCCTCCCCCATGCGCTGTGCCCCAGCCCGGGCCCGGGGGAATAGGCGGCAGCCCACCCACAGGGTGGGGGGCGCAGCTGAAAGGGGTTGTCGGGGAGGGCGGCCCCTGCCTGGGGTCAAAGGGCGGGCGACCCGCGCGTGCGCAATCGGCGGCGGCGGCGGCGGGGGCGGCCACGAGCTGGGGGTGGGCCAGGCGAGGAGAGGAAGGGGGCTGGAAGGTCTCCACCTTGGCGAGTCCAGCCGTGGAGGCGCATCTTGTGTGAGTGTGAGTGAGTGAGTGTGAGTGTGAGTGTGTGTGTGTGTGTGTGTGTGTGTATAGAGAGACAGCCCCCCACCCCGGCCCGCCGCTCCCTGCCCGCCCCGCCCCACCCCGCCTGTCACCCCCGTCCCTCGGAGCCCGCCGGACCCGGCCGGTGAACTCAACAGGCCCGCCCGGTGCGGGTCAGCGCCGGCGCGGGGCCTGGGGCGGGAGGAGGCGGCGGGAAAGCGCAGAGAGGCTCGGCTTCTTGAGCGGGGCAGGGGCGCCCTCTGCCGTCTAGGGCCACACCACCCTGAACGCGCCCGATCTCGTCTGGTCTCGGAAGCTAAGCAGGGTCGGGCCTGGTTAGTACTTGGATGGGAGACCGCCTGGGAATACCGGGTGCCGTAGGCTTCTTTTTTTTTTTTTTTTTTTTTTGTTTTGCCTCTTGTTCTGTCCCCTCTCTGGGAGCGAGGAGGCGGCCCGGGGCGGGGGTCACCCCCACCCTCAGCGCCCGCCGCGGTGCCTGGCGCCCCAGCCCGCACCGTGGGGCCTCCTCTTGTCCCAAGCCGCGACACCGCCGTCACGCGCCAGCATGCGTGGCTTCTGGACTGTCAGGTCTCAGACCAAAGGTCTGCTCCGTGGGAACCGACACGCTGGAGGAAACCTTGAGAGTCTGAGAGGGGAGGGAGTTCCAGAAGAAGGCCAGGATGTCATTTTGAGGGAGTATGTGACCAGAACTCGTCCCGTTGCTTTTGGGGTTCTATGGGCTACACGTAGGAATCTTTGGTGGTGGCACCTGATGTTGGGGGATCCGGAGTCACACCCAGACCTGCCCCACAGGCCTCCTTTTACTTTTCTCTTCGGATTCATTATGTTTAAAAAGTGTCTCTTATCTCTATGATTGCATTTTCTTTTCTCTCTCTTTTCAAGCAGATGATGGGAGTCCAAGTATTAAGGTGACATGTGTTGCCCGTGCCCCCCTCCCCCCTGTGTTCTTATTCATTAACCTCTGATGTTGTTCCAGCGTATTGTGGGGGTACCAATGTTAAGGTCGGGTACGTTGCCCTCTCCCAGCCTCCCCCCTCGGGTCAGAGCCTCAAGTGCGCCCATCCCCCAGTCGGTGCGCACCCACCCCATTCCTAATGGAGGTGTATGCCCATCCCCTCCCCCCACCCGCCCGACACCCACCCGATGAAGGTGATTCCTCTGTGTCCACTTGGGTGTCCGTCGGTTCGTACCCATTTGCTGGTGAGCGCGAGCACGTGGTGCTCGTGTGTCCATTCTTGGGCTACCTGGCTTACTGGAACGGGTTCCAGCTCTGGCCAGGAGAACCACGAGAGGTGCCCTCTCACCGCTGCTCCTCCTAGCTGAATAGCACTCCGTGGTGTCCACGCGCCACATTTCATTTACGCACTCGTGGGTCGATGGGCACTCGGGTCGCTTCCAGGTCTTTGCGATTGTGACTTGTGCCCTGACTCTAACCCTAACCCTTACCCAGCCCCGTCTCCTCCTCGGCCCCTGCCTGACTGACTCCTTCCCGCCCGGCCTGTCACCTGTCACCGTCCTCTGCCCCTGCCTGACACGCTCCTCCCCGCCCGGGCCGTCACCGTCCTCGGCCCCTGCCTGACGGGGCTCCTCCGTCGCCTGGGCCTTCCAAGGGCTTGGTGTGGACGCTGGTTCCAGGACGCCCTCCCAGGAACCCGGTAGCAGGGCGGCCGCAGCGTCTCGCGCCACCCAACCGTCCGCCGGCCGGCGGCCGTCGCTAAGTGGCCTGCGGGGGACGTGCCCCCACTGTGGGGCGGGCGCCCAGCCTGGTGTCTTCTCTGAGGCCCCGTGGCTGCTTTTCCCCCCCCCGCAAGGGGAGAGCCGCGGAGGTGGGGACCGCCTCCTCGTGGGGACGTACACCCAGCTCTCCACGTCGGATTCCGGGGCTCTCTGTCCTGCCAGAAGGCCCAGCTGGCCTGCGGGTCCTTAGAGTGGCAAAAACATCCGAAAACTGAGATTGAGGGTCCGGTGGTTGTCTGCACTTTTGTGCTGGGCACCCCAGGGAGGCCCGGGGGCTGGCTGGACAACGCGGTCTGCTGGGCGGGGGGGGGTTTGGAGGAGCAACTGATGCCCTTTGCACTTTGGGTAGCAAGTGTCTGAGGTGTCTCTGAGCCCTGCGCCATGTCGGGGGTGGGGGTGGGAGGTCGGGGGGGGGGGTGGAGGAGCAGGAGGAGGAGGAGGAGGAGGAGGTGGGAAGGGCCGTGGCCTGCAGTCGTGTTCCCGGGGTGGCTTCTTCCACAGGCTGCTTGGCCTGGGCTCCCTGCACCTGGGCCTTTGGAGGACTGGCCCTGTGCTTGCCAACGCTTCCCCTGCAGGGACCCAGAGCTGGGAGGTTGCATCTCTCAGCCCTGGGTCGGGCAGAGCCCCAGCGGGCCATGCCCACAACCTCTCTCAGCACGGGTCCCCCAGAAGGCTCCTTTGGGACCAGGATTCTCTTGCGGGTGACTCTTTAAGGTCTGGCCCCTGGATGGAGGGGCACCAGGAGTAGAGGAGCAGGAAGGGGAAGGGGGTGGCCGTGCGAGGGGACACTTTCAGGCCAAGTCCCAGCTTCAGCCTGATCCTCCTGGGAACCCCGGGGTGTACGTCACACCTCCTGGTTGTCCCGCTCTGAGACAAGGAGCCGGGCTTCGCATTCCCCCAGCAGCCAGTCGTGGGCTGAGGACACCTGGGGCGTTGGGAACTCCCTGGCTTCTCCTTGGCTTAACATCTGGAGCTGCTTGGGAATCGCGCCGCCACACACACCCGAGTGCAGGTGTCTTCTGCACAGACTGCGGGCCTCGCTCTTCTGAATGCCGCTAGCTCGCCACCCACCCACGGGTGAACCTGGTCAGGGTACTTTCTCTCGGGGGCAGACTCTGATCCTGGCGGGCTACCGGTGTCTCTGTTTGCTCGTTTCTTTCTTCCATTTCGGGAAAGGCTTCCTTACTGGGTGTGGAAATCTCCTATGCCTTTCCTCGCCTATTCTGTCAGCTTTAAAATTCTCTTTCAGTTGCCACCCTCACAGATGGATTAGGAAACTCTTTCCGGTGCACTCATTAGTGAAATGACCTCAATGAAGCTGGAATCCAATATCTAATCGCCGATTTTTAGCGAGTCCACACGCCAGGGGGGTCGGGGTCCAATGCAGCCCCGGCCAGGCCCAGGCCCCTTGGACTGGGCCACAGGAGGACACAGAGGAGGGTCCCGGCCCCCACGGTCGCGTTGCCGGCAGTTCTCCAAGGGCTTGGGCGTTTTCCAGAGGTAGGAGATGGAGGGGACTGATTTCTTCAGCGCCCCACTAACCACGCCACCCCACCCATGGGACACATCCCTAGAGAGAGAGAGAGACGCCCCATACACTCGCTCCCCTCCCCCATGCGCTGTGCCCCAGCCCGGGCCCGGGGGAATAGGCGGCAGCCCACCCACAGGGTGGGGGGCGCAGCTGAAAGGGGTTGTCGGGGAGGGCGGCCCCTGCCTGGGGTCAAAGGGCGGGCGACCCGCGCGTGCGCAATCGGCGGCGGCGGCGGGGGCGGCCACGAGCTGGGGGTGGGCCAGGCGAGGAGAGGAAGGGGGCTGGAAGGTCTCCACCTTGGCGAGTCCAGCCGTGGAGGCGCATCTTGTGTGAGTGTGAGTGAGTGAGTGTGAGTGTGAGTGTGTGTGTGTGTGTGTGTGTGTGTATAGAGAGACAGCCCCCCACCCCGGCCCGCCGCTCCCTGCCCGCCCCGCCCCGCCCCGCCTGTCACCCCCGTCCCTCGGAGCCCGCCGGACCCGGCCGGTGAACTCAACAGGCCCGCCCGGTGCGGGTCAGCGCCGGCGCGGGGCCTGGGGCGGGAGGAGGCGGCGGGGAAGCGCAGAGAGGCTCGGCTTCTTGAGCGGGGCAGGGGCGCCCTCCGCCGTCTAGGGCCACACCACCCTGAACGCGCCCGATCTCGTCTGGTCTCGGAAGCTAAGCAGGGTCGGGCCTGGTTAGTACTTGGATGGGAGACCGCCTGGGAATACCGGGTGCCGTAGGCTTCTTTTTTTTTTTTTTTTTTTTTTTGTTTTGCCTCTTGTTCTGTCCCCTCTCTGGGAGCGAGGCGGCGGCCCGGGGCGGGGGTCACCCCCACCCTCAGCGCCCGCCGCGGTGCCTGGCGCCCCAGCCCGCACCGTGGGGCCTCCTCTTGTCCCAAGCCGCGACACCGCCGTCACGCGGCAGCATGCGTGGCTTCTGGACTGTCAGGTCTCAGACCAAAGGTCTGCTCCGTGGGAACCGACACGCTGGAGGAAACCTTGAGAGTCTGAGAGGGGAGGGAGTTCCAGAAGAAGGCCAGGATGTCATTTTGAGGGAGTATGTGACCAGAACTCGTCCCGTTGCTTTTGGGGTTCTATGGGCTACACGTAGGAATCTTTGGTGGTGGCACCTGATGTTGGGGGATCCGGAGTCACACCCAGACCTGCCCCACAGGCCTCCTTTTACTTTTCTCTTCGGATTCATTATGTTTAAAAAGTGTCTCTTATCTCTATGATTGCATTTTCTTTTCTCTCTCTTTTCAAGCAGATGATGGGAGTCCAAGTATTAAGGTGACATGTGTTGCCCGTGCCCCCCTCCCCCCTGTGTTCTTATTCATTAACCTCTGATGTTGTTCCAGCGTATTGTGGGGGTACCAATGTTAAGGTCGGGTACGTTGCCCTCTCCCAGCCTCCCCCCTCGGGTCAGAGCCTCAAGTGCGCCCATCCCCCAGTCGGTGCGCACCCACCCCATTCCTAATGGAGGTGTATGCCCATCCCCTCCCCCCACCCGCCCGACACCCACCCGATGAAGGTGATTCCTCTGTGTCCACTTGGGTGTCCGTCGGTTCGTACCCATTTGCTGGTGAGCGCGAGCACGTGGTGCTCGTGTGTCCATTCTTGGGCTACCTGGCTTACTGGAACGGGTTCCAGCTCTGGCCAGGAGAACCACGAGAGGTGCCCTCTCACCGCTGCTCCTCCTAGCTGAATAGCACTCCGTGGTGTCCACGCGCCACATTTCATTTACGCACTCGTGGGTCGATGGGCACTCGGGTCGCTTCCAGGTCTTTGCGATTGTGACTTGTGCCCTGACTCTAACCCTAACCCTTACCCAGCCCCGTCTCCTCCTCGGCCCCTGCCTGACTGACTCCTTCCCGCCCGGCCTGTCACCTGTCACCGTCCTCTGCCCCTGCCTGACACGCTCCTCTCCCCGCCCGGGCCGTCACCGTCCTCAGCCCCTGCCTGACGGGGCTCCTCCGTCGCCTGGGCCTTCCAAGGGCTTGGTGTGGACGCTGGTTCCAGGACGCCCTCCCAGGAACCCGGTAGCAGGGCGGCCGCAGCGTCTCGCGCCACCCAACCGTCCGCCGGCCGGCGGCCGTCGCTAAGTGGCCTGCGGGGGACGTGCCCCCACTGTGGGGCGGGCGCCCAGCCTGGTGTCTTCTCTGAGGCCCCGTGGCTGCTTTTCCCCCCCCGCAAGGGGAGAGCCGCGGAGGTGGGGACCGCCTCCTCGTGGGGACGTACACCCAGCTCTCCACGTCGGATTCCGGGGCTCTCTGTCCTGCCAGAAGGCCCAGCTGGCCTGCGGGTCCTTAGAGTGGCAAAAACATCCGAAAACTGAGATTGAGGGTCCGGTGGTTGTCTGCACTTTTGTGCTGGGCACCCCAGGGAGGCCCGGGGGCTGGCTGGACAACGCGGTCTGCTGGGCGGGGGGGGGGTTTGGAGGAGCAACTGATGCCCTTTGCACTTTGGGTAGCAAGTGTCTGAGGTGTCTCTGAGCCCTGCGCCATGTCGGGGGTGGGGGTGGGAGGTCGGGGGGGGGGTGGAGGAGCAGGAGGAGGAGGAGGAGGAGGAGGTGGGAAGGGCCGTGGCCTGCAGTCGTGTTCCCGGGGTGGCTTCTTCCACAGGCTGCTTGGCCTGGGCTCCCTGCACCTGGGCCTTTGGAGGACTGGCCCTGTGCTTGCCAACGCTTCCCCTGCAGGGACCCAGAGCTGGGAGGTTGCATCTCTCAGCCCTGGGTCGGGCAGAGCCCCAGCGGGCCATGCCCACAACCTCTCTCAGCACGGGTCCCCCAGAAGGCTCCTTTGGGACCAGGATTCTCTTGCGGGTGACTCTTTAAGGTCTGGCCCCTGGATGGAGGGGCACCAGGAGTAGAGGAGCAGGAAGGGGAAGGGGGTGGCCGTGCGAGGGGACACTTTCAGGCCAAGTCCCAGCTTCAGCCTGATCCTCCTGGGAACCCCGGGGTGTACGTCACACCTCCTGGTTGTCCCGCTCTGAGACAAGGAGCCGGGCTTCGCATTCCCCCAGCAGCCAGTCGTGGGCTGAGGACACCTGGGGCGTTGGGAACTCCCTGGCTTCTCCTTGGCTTAACATCTGGAGCTGCTTGGGAATCGCGCCGCCACACACACCCGAGTGCAGGTGTCTTCTGCACAGACTGCGGGCCTCGCTCTTCTGAATGCCGCTAGCTCGCCACCCACCCACGGGTGAACCTGGTCAGGGTACTTTCTCTCGGGGGCAGACTCTGATCCTGGCGGGCTACCGGTGTCTCTGTTTGCTCGTTTCTTTCTTCCATTTCGGGAAAGGCTTCCTTACTGGGTGTGGAAATCTCCTATGCCTTTCCTCGCCTATTCTGTCAGCTTTAAAATTCTCTTTCAGTTGCCACCCTCACAGATGGATTAGGAAACTCTTTCCGGTGCACTCATTAGTGAAATGACCTCAATGAAGCTGGAATCCAATATCTAATCGCCGATTTTTAGCGAGTCCACACGCCAGGGGGGTCGGGGTCCAATGCAGCCCCGGCCAGGCCCAGGCCCCTTGGACTGGGCCACAGGAGGACACAGAGGAGGGTCCCGGCCCCCACGGTCGCGTTGCCGGCAGTTCTCCAAGGGCTTGGGCGTTTTCCAGAGGTAGGAGATGGAGGGGACTGATTTCTTCAGCGCCCCACTAACCACGCCACCCCACCCATGGGACACATCCCTAGAGAGAGAGAGAGACGCCCCATACACTCGCTCCCCTCCCCCATGCGCTGTGCCCCAGCCCGGGCCCGGGGGAATAGGCGGCAGCCCACCCACAGGGTGGGGGGCGCAGCTGAAAGGGGTTGTCGGGGAGGGCGGCCCCTGCCTGGGGTCAAAGGGCGGGCGACCCGCGCGTGCGCAATCGGCGGCGGCGGCGGGGGCGGCCACGAGCTGGGGGTGGGCCAGGCGAGGAGAGGAAGGGGGCTGGAAGGTCTCCACCTTGGCGAGTCCAGCCGTGGAGGCGCATCTTGTGTGAGTGTGAGTGAGTGAGTGTGAGTGTGAGTGTGTGTGTGTGTGTGTGTGTGTATAGAGAGACAGCCCCCCACCCCGGCCCGCCGCTCCCTGCCCGCCCCGCCCCACCCCGCCTGTCACCCCCGTCCCTCAGAGCCCGCCGGACCCGGCCGGTGAACTCAACAGGCCCGCCCGGTGCGGGTCAGCGCCGGCGCGGGGCCTGGGGCGGGAGGAGGCGGCGGGAAAGCGCAGAGAGGCTCGGCTTCTTGAGCGGGGCAGGGGCGCCCTCCGCCGTCTAGGGCCACACCACCCTGAACGCGCCCGATCTCGTCTGGTCTCAGAAGCTAAGCAGGGTCGGGCCTGGTTAGTACTTGGATGGGAGACCGCCTGGGAATACCGGGTGCCGTAGGCTTCTTCTTTTTTTTTTTTTTTTTTTTTGTTTTGCCTCTTGTTCTGTCCCCTCTCTGGGAGCGAGGCGGCGGCCCGGGGCGGGGGTCACCCCCACCCTCAGCGCCCGCCGCGGTGCCTGGCGCCCCAGCCCGCACCGTGGGGCCTCCTCTTGTCCCAAGCCGCGACACCGCCGTCACGTGGCAGCATGCGTGGCTTCTGGACTGTCAGGTCTCAGACCAAAGGTCTGCTCCGTGGGAACCGACACGCTGGAGGAAACCTTGAGAGTCTGAGAGGGGAGGGAGTTCCAGAAGAAGGCCAGGATGTCATTTTGAGGGAGTATGTGACCAGAACTCGTCCCGTTGCTTTTGGGGTTCTATGGGCTACACGTAGGAATCTTTGGTGGTGGCACCTGATGTTGGGGGATCCGGAGTCACACCCAGACCTGCCCCACAGGCCTCCTTTTACTTTTCTCTTCGGATTCATTATGTTTAAAAAGTGTCTCTTATCTCTATGATTGTATTTTCTTTTCTCTCTCTTTTCAAGCAGATGATGGGAGTCCAAGTATTAAGGTGACATGTGTTGCCCGTGCCCCCCTCCCCCCTGTGTTCTTATTCATTAACCTCTGATGTTGTTCCAGCGTATTGTGGGGGTACCAATGTTAAGGTCGGGTACGTTGCCCTCTCCCAGCCTCCCCCCTCGGGTCAGAGCCTCAAGTGCGCCCATCCCCCAGTCGGTGCGCACCCACCCCATTCCTAATGGAGGTGTATGCCCATCCCCTCCCCCCACCCGCCCGACACCCACCCGATGAAGGTGATTCCTCTGTGTCCACTTGGGTGTCCGTCGGTTCGTACCCATTTGCTGGTGAGCGCGAGCACGTGGTGCTCGTGTGTCCATTCTTGGGCTACCTGGCTTACTGGAACGGGTTCCAGCTCTGGCCAGGAGAACCACGAGAGGTGCCCTCTCACCGCTGCTCCTCCTAGCTGAATAGCACTCCGTGGTGTCCACGCGCCACATTTCATTTACGCACTCGTGGGTCGATGGGCACTCGGGTCGCTTCCAGGTCTTTGCGATTGTGACTTGTGCCCTGACTCTAACCCTAACCCTTACCCAGCCCCGTCTCCTCCTCGGCCCCTGCCTGACTGACTCCTTCCCGCCCGGCCTGTCACCTGTCACCGTCCTCTGCCCCTGCCTGACACGCTCCTCCCCGCCCGGGCCGTCACCGTCCTCGGCCCCTGCCTGACGGGGCTCCTCCGTCGCCTGGGCCTTCCAAGGGCTTGGTGTGGACGCTGGTTCCAGGACGCCCTCCCAGGAACCCGGTAGCAGGGCGGCCGCAGCGTCTCGCGCCACCCAACCGTCCGCCGGCCGGCGGCCGTCGCTAAGTGGCCTGCGGGGGACGTGCCCCCACTGTGGGGCGGGCGCCCAGCCTGGTGTCTTCTCTGAGGCCCCGTGGCTGCTTTTCCCCCCCCGCAAGGGGAGAGCCGCGGAGGTGGGGACCGCCTCCTCGTGGGGACGTACACCCAGCTCTCCACGTCGGATTCCGGGGCTCTCTGTCCTGCCAGAAGGCCCAGATGGCCTGCGGGTCCTTAGAGTGGCAAAAACATCCGAAAACTGAGATTGAGGGTCCGGTGGTTGTCTGCACTTTTGTGCTGGGCACCCCAGGGAGGCCCGGGGGCTGGCTGGACAACGCGGTCTGCTGGGCGGGGGGGGGTTTGGAGGAGCAACTGATGCCCTTTGCACTTTGGGTAGCAAGTGTCTGAGGTGTCTCTGAGCCCTGCGCCATGTCGGGGGTGGGGGTGGGAGGTCGGGGGGGGTGGAGGAGCAGGAGGAGGAGGAGGAGGAGGAGGTGGGAAGGGCCGTGGCCTGCAGTCGTGTTCCCGGGGTGGCTTCTTCCACAGGCTGCTTGGCCTGGGCTCCCTGCACCTGGGCCTTTGGAGGACTGGCCCTGTGCTTGCCAACGCTTCCCCTGCAGGGACCCAGAGCTGGGAGGTTGCATCTCTCAGCCCTGGGTCGGGCAGAGCCCCAGCGGGCCATGCCCACAACCTCTCTCAGCACGGGTCCCCCAGAAGGCTCCTTTGGGACCAGGATTCTCTTGCGGGTGACTCTTTAAGGTCTGGCCCCTGGATGGAGGGGCACCAGGAGTAGAGGAGCAGGAAGGGGAAGGGGGTGGCCGTGCGAGGGGACACTTTCAGGCCAAGTCCCAGCTTCAGCCTGATCCTCCTGGGAACCCCGGGGTGTACGTCACACCTCCTGGTTGTCCCGCTCTGAGACAAGGAGCCGGGCTTCGCATTCCCCCAGCAGCCAGTCGTGGGCTGAGGACACCTGGGGCGTTGGGAACTCCCTGGCTTCTCCTTGGCTTAACATCTGGAGCTGCTTGGGAATCGCGCCGCCACACACACCCGAGTGCAGGTGTCTTCTGCACAGACTGCGGGCCTCGCTCTTCTGAATGCCGCTAGCTCGCCACCCACCCACGGGTGAACCTGGTCAGGGTACTTTCTCTCGGGGGCAGACTCTGATCCTGGCGGGCTACCGGTGTCTCTGTTTGCTCGTTTCTTTCTTCCATTTCGGGAAAGGCTTCCTTACTGGGTGTGGAAATCTCCTATGCCTTTCCTCGCCTATTCTGTCAGCTTTAAAATTCTCTTTCAGTTGCCACCCTCACAGATGGATTAGGAAACTCTTTCCGGTGCACTCATTAGTGAAATGACCTCAATGAAGCTGGAATCCAATATCTAATCGCCGATTTTTAGCGAGTCCACACGCCAGGGGGGTCGGGGTCCAATGCAGCCCCGGCCAGGCCCAGGCCCCTTGGACTGGGCCACAGGAGGACACAGAGGAGGGTCCCGGCCCCCACGGTCGCGTTGCCGGCAGTTCTCCAAGGGCTTGGGCGTTTTCCAGAGGTAGGAGATGGAGGGGACTGATTTCTTCAGCGCCCCACTAACCACGCCACCCCACCCATGGGACACATCCCTAGAGAGAGAGAGAGACGCCCCATACACTCGCTCCCCTCCCCCATGCGCTGTGCCCCAGCCCGGGCCCGGGGGAATAGGCGGCAGCCCACCCACAGGGTGGGGGGCGCAGCTGAAAGGGGTTGTCGGGGAGGGCGGCCCCTGCCTGGGGTCAAAGGGCGGGCGACCCGCGCGTGCGCAATCGGCGGCGGCGGCGGGGGCGGCCACGAGCTGGGGGTGGGCCAGGCGAGGAGAGGAAGGGGGCTGGAAGGTCTCCACCTTGGCGAGTCCAGCCGTGGAGGCGCATCTTGTGTGAGTGTGAGTGAGTGAGTGTGAGTGTGAGTGTGTGTGTGTGTGTGTGTGTGTGTATAGAGAGACAGCCCCCCACCCCGGCCCGCCGCTCCCTGCCCGCCCCGCCCCACCCCGCCTGTCACCCCCGTCCCTCGGAGCCCGCCGGACCCGGCCGGTGAACTCAACAGGCCCGCCCGGTGCGGGTCAGCGCTGGCGCGGGGCCTGGGGCGGGAGGAGGCGGCGGGAAAGCGCAGAGAGGCTCGGCTTCTTGAGCGGGGCAGGGGCGCCCTCCGCCGTCTAGGGCCACACCACCCTGAACGCGCCCGATCTCGTCTGGTCTCGGAAGCTAAGCAGGGTCGGGCCTGGTTAGTACTTGGATGGGAGACCGCCTGGGAATACCGGGTGCCGTAGGCTTCTTTTTTTTTTTTTTTTTTTTTTTGTTTTGCCTCTTGTTCTGTCCCCTCTCTGGGAGCGAGGCGGCGGCCCGGGGCGGGGGTCACCCCCACCCTCAGCGCCCGCCGCGGTGCCTGGCGCCCCAGCCCGCACCGTGGGGCCTCCTCTTGTCCCAAGCCGCGACACCGCCGTCACGCGGCAGCATGCGTGGCTTCTGGACTGTCAGGTCTCAGACCAAAGGTCTGCTCCGTGGGAACCGACACGCTGGAGGAAACCTTGAGAGTCTGAGAGGGGAGGGAGTTCCAGAAGAAGGCCAGGATGTCATTTTGAGGGAGTATGTGACCAGAACTCGTCCCGTTGCTTTTGGGGTTCTATGGGCTACACGTAGGAATCTTTGGTGGTGGCACCTGATGTTGGGGGATCCGGAGTCACACCCAGACCTGCCCCACAGGCCTCCTTTTACTTTTCTCTTCGGATTCATTATGTTTAAAAAGTGTCTCTTATCTCTATGATTGCATTTTCTTTTCTCTCTCTTTTCAAGCAGATGATGGGAGTCCAAGTATTAAGGTGACATGTGTTGCCCGTGCCCCCCTCCCCCCTGTGTTCTTATTCATTAACCTCTGATGTTGTTCCAGCGTATTGTGGGGGTACCAATGTTAAGGTCGGGTACGTTGCCCTCTCCCAGCCTCCCCCCTCGGGTCAGAGCCTCAAGTGCGCCCATCCCCCAGTCGGTGCGCACCCACCCCATTCCTAATGGAGGTGTATGCCCATCCCCTCCCCCCACCCGCCCGACACCCACCCGATGAAGGTGATTCCTCTGTGTCCACTTGGGTGTCCGTCGGTTCGTACCCATTTGCTGGTGAGCGCGAGCACGTGGTGCTCGTGTGTCCATTCTTGGGCTACCTGGCTTACTGGAACGGGTTCCAGCTCTGGCCAGGAGAACCACGAGAGGTGCCCTCTCACCGCTGCTCCTCCTAGCTGAATAGCACTCCGTGGTGTCCACGCGCCACATTTCATTTACGCACTCGTGGGTCGATGGGCACTCGGGTCGCTTCCAGGTCTTTGCGATTGTGACTTGTGCCCTGACTCTAACCCTAACCCTTACCCAGCCCCGTCTCCTCCTCGGCCCCTGCCTGACTGACTCCTTCCCGCCCGGCCTGTCACCTGTCACCGTCCTCTGCCCCTGCCTGACACGCTCCTCCCCGCCCGGGCCGTCACCGTCCTCGGCCCCTGCCTGACGGGGCTCCTCCGTCGCCTGGGCCTTCCAAGGGCTTGGTGTGGACGCTGGTTCCAGGACGCCCTCCCAGGAACCCGGTAGCAGGGCGGCCGCAGCGTCTCGCGCCACCCAACCGTCCGCCGGCCGGCGGCCGTCGCTAAGTGGCCTGCGGGGGACGTGCCCCCACTGTGGGGCGGGCGCCCAGCCTGGTGTCTTCTCTGAGGCCCCGTGGCTGCTTTTCCCCCCCCGCAAGGGGAGAGCCGCGGAGGTGGGGACCGCCTCCTCGTGGGGACGTACACCCAGCTCTCCACGTCGGATTCCGGGGCTCTCTGTCCTGCCAGAAGGCCCAGCTGGCCTGCGGGTCCTTAGAGTGGCAAAAACATCCGAAAACTGAGATTGAGGGTCCGGTGGTTGTCTGCACTTTTGTGCTGGGCACCCCAGGGAGGCCCGGGGGCTGGCTGGACAACGCGGTCTGCTGGGCGGGGGGGGGGTTTGGAGGAGCAACTGATGCCCTTTGCACTTTGGGTAGCAAGTGTCTGAGGTGTCTCTGAGCCCTGCGCCATGTCGGGGGTGGGGGTGGGAGGTCGGGGGGGGGGGTGGAGGAGCAGGAGGAGGAGGAGGAGGAGGAGGTGGGAAGGGCCGTGGCCTGCAGTCGTGTTCCCGGGGTGGCTTCTTCCACAGGCTGCTTGGCCTGGGCTCCCTGCACCTGGGCCTTTGGAGGACTGGCCCTGTGCTTGCCAACGCTTCCCCTGCAGGGACCCAGAGCTGGGGGGTTGCATCTCTCAGCCCTGGGTCGGGCAGAGCCCCAGCGGGCCATGCCCACAACCTCTCTCAGCACGGGTCCCCCAGAAGGCTCCTTTGGGACCAGGATTCTCTTGCGGGTGACTCTTTAAGGTCTGGCCCCTGGATGGAGGGGCACCAGGAGTAGAGGAGCAGGAAGGGGAAGGGGGTGGCCGTGCGAGGGGACACTTTCAGGCCAAGTCCCAGCTTCAGCCTGATCCTCCTGGGAACCCCGGGGTGTACGTCACACCTCCTGGTTGTCCCGCTCTGAGACAAGGAGCCGGGCTTCGCATTCCCCCAGCAGCCAGTCGTGGGCTGAGGACACCTGGGGCGTTGGGAACTCCCTGGCTTCTCCTTGGCTTAACATCTGGAGCTGCTTGGGAATCGCGCCGCCACACACACCCGAGTGCAGGTGTCTTCTGCACAGACTGCGGGCCTCGCTCTTCTGAATGCCGCTAGCTCGCCACCCACCCACGGGTGAACCTGGTCAGGGTACTTTCTCTCGGGGGCAGACTCTGATCCTGGCGGGCTACCGGTGTCTCTGTTTGCTCGTTTCTTTCTTCCATTTCGGGAAAGGCTTCCTTACTGGGTGTGGAAATCTCCTATGCCTTTCCTCGCCTATTCTGTCAGCTTTAAAATTCTCTTTCAGTTGCCACCCTCACAGATGGATTAGGAAACTCTTTCCGGTGCACTCATTAGTGAAATGACCTCAATGAAGCTGGAATCCAATATCTAATCGCCGATTTTTAGCGAGTCCACACGCCAGGGGGGTCGGGGTCCAATGCAGCCCCGGCCAGGCCCAGGCCCCTTGGACTGGGCCACAGGAGGACACAGAGGAGGGTCCCGGCCCCCACGGTCGCGTTGCCGGCAGTTCTCCAAGGGCTTGGGCGTTTTCCAGAGGTAGGAGATGGAGGGGACTGATTTCTTCAGCGCCCCACTAACCACGCCACCCCACCCATGGGACACATCCCTAGAGAGAGAGAGAGACGCCCCATACACTCGCTCCCCTCCCCCATGCGCTGTGCCCCAGCCCGGGCCCGGGGGAATAGGCGGCAGCCCACCCACAGGGTGGGGGGCGCAGCTGAAAGGGGTTGTCGGGGAGGGCGGCCCCTGCCTGGGGTCAAAGGGCGGGCGACCCGCGCGTGCGCAATCGGCGGCGGCGGCGGGGGCGGCCACGAGCTGGGGGTGGGCCAGGCGAGGAGAGGAAGGGGGCTGGAAGGTCTCCACCTTGGCGAGTCCAGCCGTGGAGGCGCATCTTGTGTGAGTGTGAGTGAGTGAGTGTGAGTGTGAGTGTGTGTGTGTGTGTGTGTGTGTATAGAGAGACAGCCCCCCACCCCGGCCCGCCGCTCCCTGCCCGCCCCGCCCCACCCCGCCTGTCACCCCCGTCCCTCAGAGCCCGCCGGACCCGGCCGGTGAACTCAACAGGCCCGCCCGGTGCGGGTCAGCGCCGGCGCGGGGCCTGGGGCGGGAGGAGGCGGCGGGAAAGCGCAGAGAGGCTCGGCTTCTTGAGCGGGGCAGGGGCGCCCTCCGCCGTCTAGGGCCACACCACCCTGAACGCGCCCGATCTCGTCTGGTCTCAGAAGCTAAGCAGGGTCGGGCCTGGTTAGTACTTGGATGGGAGACCGCCTGGGAATACCGGGTGCCGTAGGCTTCTTCTTTTTTTTTTTTTTTTTTTTGTTTTGCCTCTTGTTCTGTCCCCTCTCTGGGAGCGAGGCGGCGGCCCGGGGCGGGGGTCACCCCCACCCTCAGCGCCCGCCGCGGTGCCTGGCGCCCCAGCCCGCACCGTGGGGCCTCCTCTTGTCCCAAGCCGCGACACCGCCGTCACGTGGCAGCATGCGTGGCTTCTGGACTGTCAGGTCTCAGACCAAAGGTCTGCTCCGTGGGAACCGACACGCTGGAGGAAACCTTGAGAGTCTGAGAGGGGAGGGAGTTCCAGAAGAAGGCCAGGATGTCATTTTGAGGGAGTATGTGACCAGAACTCGTCCCGTTGCTTTTGGGGTTCTATGGGCTACACGTAGGAATCTTTGGTGGTGGCACCTGATGTTGGGGGATCCGGAGTCACACCCAGACCTGCCCCACAGGCCTCCTTTTACTTTTCTCTTCGGATTCATTATGTTTAAAAAGTGTCTCTTATCTCTATGATTGTATTTTCTTTTCTCTCTCTTTTCAAGCAGATGATGGGAGTCCAAGTATTAAGGTGACATGTGTTGCCCGTGCCCCCCTCCCCCCTGTGTTCTTATTCATTAACCTCTGATGTTGTTCCAGCGTATTGTGGGGGTACCAATGTTAAGGTCGGGTACGTTGCCCTCTCCCAGCCTCCCCCCTCGGGTCAGAGCCTCAAGTGCGCCCATCCCCCAGTCGGTGCGCACCCACCCCATTCCTAATGGAGGTGTATGCCCATCCCCTCCCCCCACCCGCCCGACACCCACCCGATGAAGGTGATTCCTCTGTGTCCACTTGGGTGTCCGTCGGTTCGTACCCATTTGCTGGTGAGCGCGAGCACGTGGTGCTCGTGTGTCCATTCTTGGGCTACCTGGCTTACTGGAACGGGTTCCAGCTCTGGCCAGGAGAACCACGAGAGGTGCCCTCTCACCGCTGCTCCTCCTAGCTGAATAGCACTCCGTGGTGTCCACGCGCCACATTTCATTTACGCACTCGTGGGTCGATGGGCACTCGGGTCGCTTCCAGGTCTTTGCGATTGTGACTTGTGCCCTGACTCTAACCCTAACCCTTACCCAGCCCCGTCTCCTCCTCGGCCCCTGCCTGACTGACTCCTTCCCGCCCGGCCTGTCACCTGTCACCGTCCTCTGCCCCTGCCTGACACGCTCCTCCCCGCCCGGGCCGTCACCGTCCTCGGCCCCTGCCTGACGGGGCTCCTCCGTCGCCTGGGCCTTCCAAGGGCTTGGTGTGGACGCTGGTTCCAGGACGCCCTCCCAGGAACCCGGTAGCAGGGCGGCCGCAGCGTCTCGCGCCACCCAACCGTCCGCCGGCCGGCGGCCGTCGCTAAGTGGCCTGCGGGGGACGTGCCCCCACTGTGGGGCGGGCGCCCAGCCTGGTGTCTTCTCTGAGGCCCCGTGGCTGCTTTTCCCCCCCCGCAAGGGGAGAGCCGCGGAGGTGGGGACCGCCTCCTCGTGGGGACGTACACCCAGCTCTCCACGTCGGATTCCGGGGCTCTCTGTCCTGCCAGAAGGCCCAGATGGCCTGCGGGTCCTTAGAGTGGCAAAAACATCCGAAAACTGAGATTGAGGGTCCGGTGGTTGTCTGCACTTTTGTGCTGGGCACCCCAGGGAGGCCCGGGGGCTGGCTGGACAACGCGGTCTGCTGGGCGGGGGGGGGTTTGGAGGAGCAACTGATGCCCTTTGCACTTTGGGTAGCAAGTGTCTGAGGTGTCTCTGAGCCCTGCGCCATGTCGGGGGTGGGGGTGGGAGGTCGGGGGGGGTGGAGGAGCAGGAGGAGGAGGAGGAGGAGGAGGTGGGAAGGGCCGTGGCCTGCAGTCGTGTTCCCGGGGTGGCTTCTTCCACAGGCTGCTTGGCCTGGGCTCCCTGCACCTGGGCCTTTGGAGGACTGGCCCTGTGCTTGCCAACGCTTCCCCTGCAGGGACCCAGAGCTGGGAGGTTGCATCTCTCAGCCCTGGGTCGGGCAGAGCCCCAGCGGGCCATGCCCACAACCTCTCTCAGCACGGGTCCCCCAGAAGGCTCCTTTGGGACCAGGATTCTCTTGCGGGTGACTCTTTAAGGTCTGGCCCCTGGATGGAGGGGCACCAGGAGTAGAGGAGCAGGAAGGGGAAGGGGGTGGCCGTGCGAGGGGACACTTTCAGGCCAAGTCCCAGCTTCAGCCTGATCCTCCTGGGAACCCCGGGGTGTACGTCACACCTCCTGGTTGTCCCGCTCTGAGACAAGGAGCCGGGCTTCGCATTCCCCCAGCAGCCAGTCGTGGGCTGAGGACACCTGGGGCGTTGGGAACTCCCTGGCTTCTCCTTGGCTTAACATCTGGAGCTGCTTGGGAATCGCGCCGCCACACACACCCGAGTGCAGGTGTCTTCTGCACAGACTGCGGGCCTCGCTCTTCTGAATGCCGCTAGCTCGCCACCCACCCACGGGTGAACCTGGTCAGGGTACTTTCTCTCGGGGGCAGACTCTGATCCTGGCGGGCTACCGGTGTCTCTGTTTGCTCGTTTCTTTCTTCCATTTCGGGAAAGGCTTCCTTACTGGGTGTGGAAATCTCCTATGCCTTTCCTCGCCTATTCTGTCAGCTTTAAAATTCTCTTTCAGTTGCCACCCTCACAGATGGATTAGGAAACTCTTTCCGGTGCACTCATTAGTGAAATGACCTCAATGAAGCTGGAATCCAATATCTAATCGCCGATTTTTAGCGAGTCCACACGCCAGGGGGGTCGGGGTCCAATGCAGCCCCGGCCAGGCCCAGGCCCCTTGGACTGGGCCACAGGAGGACACAGAGGAGGGTCCCGGCCCCCACGGTCGCGTTGCCGGCAGTTCTCCAAGGGCTTGGGCGTTTTCCAGAGGTAGGAGATGGAGGGGACTGATTTCTTCAGCGCCCCACTAACCACGCCACCCCACCCATGGGACACATCCCTAGAGAGAGAGAGAGACGCCCCATACACTCGCTCCCCTCCCCCATGCGCTGTGCCCCAGCCCGGGCCCGGGGGAATAGGCGGCAGCCCACCCACAGGGTGGGGGGCGCAGCTGAAAGGGGTTGTCGGGGAGGGCGGCCCCTGCCTGGGGTCAAAGGGCGGGCGACCCGCGCGTGCGCAATCGGCGGCGGCGGCGGGGGCGGCCACGAGCTGGGGGTGGGCCAGGCGAGGAGAGGAAGGGGGCTGGAAGGTCTCCACCTTGGCGAGTCCAGCCGTGGAGGCGCATCTTGTGTGAGTGTGAGTGAGTGAGTGTGAGTGTGAGTGTGTGTGTGTGTGTGTGTGTGTGTATAGAGAGACAGCCCCCCACCCCGGCCCGCCGCTCCCTGCCCGCCCCGCCCCACCCCGCCTGTCACCCCCGTCCCTCGGAGCCCGCCGGACCCGGCCGGTGAACTCAACAGGCCCGCCCGGTGCGGGTCAGCGCTGGCGCGGGGCCTGGGGCGGGAGGAGGCGGCGGGAAAGCGCAGAGAGGCTCGGCTTCTTGAGCGGGGCAGGGGCGCCCTCCGCCGTCTAGGGCCACACCACCCTGAACGCGCCCGATCTCGTCTGGTCTCGGAAGCTAAGCAGGGTCGGGCCTGGTTAGTACTTGGATGGGAGACCGCCTGGGAATACCGGGTGCCGTAGGCTTCTTTTTTTTTTTTTTTTTTTTTTTGTTTTGCCTCTTGTTCTGTCCCCTCTCTGGGAGCGAGGCGGCGGCCCGGGGCGGGGGTCACCCCCACCCTCAGCGCCCGCCGCGGTGCCTGGCGCCCCAGCCCGCACCGTGGGGCCTCCTCTTGTCCCAAGCCGCGACACCGCCGTCACGCGGCAGCATGCGTGGCTTCTGGACTGTCAGGTCTCAGACCAAAGGTCTGCTCCGTGGGAACCGACACGCTGGAGGAAACCTTGAGAGTCTGAGAGGGGAGGGAGTTCCAGAAGAAGGCCAGGATGTCATTTTGAGGGAGTATGTGACCAGAACTCGTCCCGTTGCTTTTGGGGTTCTATGGGCTACACGTAGGAATCTTTGGTGGTGGCACCTGATGTTGGGGGATCCGGAGTCACACCCAGACCTGCCCCACAGGCCTCCTTTTACTTTTCTCTTCGGATTCATTATGTTTAAAAAGTGTCTCTTATCTCTATGATTGCATTTTCTTTTCTCTCTCTTTTCAAGCAGATGATGGGAGTCCAAGTATTAAGGTGACATGTGTTGCCCGTGCCCCCCTCCCCCCTGTGTTCTTATTCATTAACCTCTGATGTTGTTCCAGCGTATTGTGGGGGTACCAATGTTAAGGTCGGGTACGTTGCCCTCTCCCAGCCTCCCCCCTCGGGTCAGAGCCTCAAGTGCGCCCATCCCCCAGTCGGTGCGCACCCACCCCATTCCTAATGGAGGTGTATGCCCATCCCCTCCCCCCACCCGCCCGACACCCACCCGATGAAGGTGATTCCTCTGTGTCCACTTGGGTGTCCGTCGGTTCGTACCCATTTGCTGGTGAGCGCGAGCACGTGGTGCTCGTGTGTCCATTCTTGGGCTACCTGGCTTACTGGAACGGGTTCCAGCTCTGGCCAGGAGAACCACGAGAGGTGCCCTCTCACCGCTGCTCCTCCTAGCTGAATAGCACTCCGTGGTGTCCACGCGCCACATTTCATTTACGCACTCGTGGGTCGATGGGCACTCGGGTCGCTTCCAGGTCTTTGCGATTGTGACTTGTGCCCTGACTCTAACCCTAACCCTTACCCAGCCCCGTCTCCTCCTCGGCCCCTGCCTGACTGACTCCTTCCCGCCCGGCCTGTCACCTGTCACCGTCCTCTGCCCCTGCCTGACACGCTCCTCCCCGCCCGGGCCGTCACCGTCCTCGGCCCCTGCCTGACGGGGCTCCTCCGTCGCCTGGGCCTTCCAAGGGCTTGGTGTGGACGCTGGTTCCAGGACGCCCTCCCAGGAACCCGGTAGCAGGGCGGCCGCAGCGTCTCGCGCCACCCAACCGTCCGCCGGCCGGCGGCCGTCGCTAAGTGGCCTGCGGGGGACGTGCCCCCACTGTGGGGCGGGCGCCCAGCCTGGTGTCTTCTCTGAGGCCCCGTGGCTGCTTTTCCCCCCCCGCAAGGGGAGAGCCGCGGAGGTGGGGACCGCCTCCTCGTGGGGACGTACACCCAGCTCTCCACGTCGGATTCCGGGGCTCTCTGTCCTGCCAGAAGGCCCAGCTGGCCTGCGGGTCCTTAGAGTGGCAAAAACATCCGAAAACTGAGATTGAGGGTCCGGTGGTTGTCTGCACTTT